>NC_090260.1:11311841-11370193 GCF_037325665.1 Littorina saxatilis
ATAATAACAAAATCCCACAGAGGCAGATCACAGTATTTGCAGTTGAAAGTATATATAGACTGAACAGCACGACGTGGTCTCTCTCATATCTATTCCTACAGTATGCTTTTACAGTTTCAACACTGGCTGAATGAGATTGAATGGGAAGATTTTAACTTGCATTATAGCAGCTTAGTTTGATCGATATACATTTTTTTTTTTATCGATATATTTAATGGCAACCTTTTAACACTTATTGTAACAGTTTTGACTGACCGATAGATGTAGATTCTGTGTACAGATTTAAAGTTGCAATTAAAGATGGCCGGTGTTCTTGGCTATCACACACCATCTAAGATTGCCACTCTGTAAATGCACTAAATGCAGAAGAATCAAGGCATTGCAAAGTCACAGAAACCCGAGTCATTCATGGTAGTATAATGGTACATTGCTTTGGGTTGTTCTTGGCATCATTTCAAACCGGAAAGGTAATTCAGGAGCATGTCGGCTTTTTATGGAGTGCATGCATGCGTGTGTGTGTGTGTGTGTGTGTGTGTGTGTGTGTGTGTGCGTGCGCGCACAGTCTGTGAGTGTGTGTGTAAGTGTGTCTGTGTGTGTGTGTGTTTGAGAGAATGTGTTTGTATGCGTGTGTATGCATGTGTGTGTGTGAGTATTTGTGTGTGTGAGTATTTGTGTGTGTGTGTGCGTGCGTGCATTGTGAGTATTTGTGTGTGTGTGTGTGTGTGTGTGTGTGTGTGTGCAGTGTGTTTGAGAGAATGTGTTTGTGTGTGTAATGTGTGTGTGTGTATGTCCGTATGCATGTGTGTGTGTGTGTGTGATGAAGCCTTTTCAATAGCACAATATATGCCATTGGATTTTCTTGATGTAAAAAAAAAAAAGTTTGATAAGACGGTGCTTCATAAGGAATCGGCTGTACAAACGTTTAGTTGCATTCAAAGATGGCCTGTGTTCTTAGTATTACAAACCATCTGTGGTTAGCCACTAAGTTTGTACAGAATGCCAGATTGTTTGGTTGGTAATATTTGTGATCGTCTCTTCAGCTGATATTGCTATTCGAGACCGATCCAATGGGTTGGTTGGTAATATTTGTGATCATCTCTTCAGCTGATATTGCTATTCGAGACCGATCCAATGGGTTGGTTGGTAATATTTTTGATCATCTCTTTCGCTGATATTGCTATTCGAGACCGATGCAATTTGATTTCTTTCTCAGTTCACGTGTCAAGCTCCATACTTAAAATAATTTACAATCCGGGTATTCCAAAATCACATAAAACAAAACAGTCATTGGTGTTTTTTTAGCATCCTTTGAAACCTGAACGGTCATTTAGGAGCAAGCAAGCTTGTTTTCTGTACGTTTTGATTCTGTCCGTGTGTGTGTAACCCTCCACACACCGAGGCAAGTCAAAGTGATTCTGTCCGTGTGTGTGTAACACCGAGGCAAGTCAAAGTGATAAATTTCCGAAGTTTGCTGGCGCGTCATGGACCAGGATGATGCGGACTTCCACGTCACTCAGACCGACCCCAGAGTTTTGAGCTTTACTCCGGACCTGGAGGCCCACTGGCACGTGGAAACGGCAGGAGAGGAGGAGGAAGGCGCGGGACCCTCCATGCCGGAGGACCCCTTGCAAGACGGCCTGCCCATGCAGGTAGATACAGAGCCAGTAGCTCTGGTTGCCACGGTTCCGGTGGTCGCAGTTCCGGTCGGTGGAGGAGACGAGGGAGGAGGAGCCGCCTGCTGGTTCAGGGGGAGAGGAGCGGGGGACGTGGCGGCCTAGCCAGCCAACCACGGACAGGGATGACAAGCTTCCTGCTCACGCCCATTAACCCCAGGATCAACTTCACTCCAGACCTGTCGGATCTGACCAATCACAGACAAGGATGACAAGGACTTCCTGGTCACGCGCAATTAACCCCAGGAGGATGAACTTCACTCCAGACCTGTCGGATCTGGCCAATCACAGACAAGGATGACAAGGACTTCCTGGTCACGCCCAATTAACCCAAGGAGGATAAACTTAACTCCAGACCTGTTGGATCTGACCAATCACCGATGACGAGGACTTCTATGCCACGCCCATTAACCCCAGGAGGATGAACTTTACTCCAGACCTGTCGCATCTGACCAATCACAGACAAGTATGATGAGGACTTCCTGGTCACGCCTATTTACCCCAGGAGGATAAACTTCACTCCAGACCTGTCAGATTTGGCCAATCACCGATGAAGAGGACTTTTATGTCACGGACACTAACCCCTGAGGGTGATGAACTTCACTCCGGACCTGTTGGATCTGGACGCCTACTGGCACGTGGAGACTGCAGGAGAGCGGGAGGACAGCGCAGGTCGCTCCATGCCCGAGGATGCTTTACCAGATGGTCAGCACGCCAGCACATGCTGGTGGAGCCAGTAGCTCCAGTGCCGAGGAGAGTAAGGGGGGTGAGGGATAGGCCGATGCCTTAGTCTTGCAACAGTAATGTTGGCATGACTCATCACCAAAGAGCAGTCTTGTGACTGTAACGTTGGCATGACTGATCACCATACAACACTGTCTTGTGACTGTGACGTTGGCATGAATGATCACCATAGAGCACTGTCACAAGACAGTGTGTATGCATGTGTGTGTGTGATGAAGCCTTTTCAATAGCAAATGCTATTGGATTTTCTTGATGTAAAAAAAAAAAGTTTGATAAGACAGTGCTTCATAAGGAATCGGCTGTACAAACGTTTAGTTGCATTCAAAGATGGCCTGTGTTCTTAGTATTACAAACCATCTGTGGTTATCCACTAAGTTTGTACAGAATGCCAGATTGTTTGGTTGGTAATATTTGTGATCATCTCTTTAGCTGATATTGCTATTCGAGACTGATCCAATGGGCTGGTTGGTAATATTTGTGATCATCTCTTCAGCTGATATTGCTATTCGAGACCGATCCAATGGGTTGGTTGGTAATATTTGTGATCATCTCTTCAGCTGATATTGCTATTCGAGACCGATGCAATTTGTTTTCTTTCTCAGTGCACGTGTCAAGCTCCATACTTAAAATAATTAACAATCCGGGTATTCCAAAATCACACAAAACAGTCATTGGTGTTTTTTTGGCATCCTTTGAAACCTGAAAGGTCATTTAGGAGCAAGCAAGCTTTTTTTCTGTACGTTTTGATTCTGTCCGTGTGTGTGTAACCCTCCACACACCGAGGCAAGTCAAAGTGATTCTGTCCGTGTGTGTGTAACCCTCCACACACCGAGGCAAGTCAAAGTGATTCTGTCCATGTGTGTGTAACCCTCCACACACCGAGGAAAGTCAAAGTGATTTCCGAAGTTTGCATATCATCAGACGTACTTGAACGGGCCCTGCAAGAGAAGCAAGATTTAGCACTGAACTTGAGGCTGTCGAGTTTCCCCATACTTCATGTTTTCCACGTTGTCTCCTTGACACTTGGTCATGTTGTTTCAGACTCAGACGGAGACGAGGTGGACGAGGGGGGGCTGCCACCCAGGAAGAGACGCCGGGTGGAGTGTTAACCTGGACAGTCTGGTCAGGAGATGGAGGGGGAGAGGAGGGAGGGGGAGCAGCCCGCGAAGAAGGGATATCAGAAGACGGGGCCATGGCACCCCAGCTGGCGCGTCATAGACCAGGATGATGCGGACTTCCACGTCACCCAGACCGACCCCAGAGTTTTGAGCTTTACTCCGGACCTGGAGGCCTACTGGCACGTGGAAACGGCAGGAGAGGAGGAGGAAGGCGCGGGACCCTCCATGCCGGAGGACCCCTTGCAAGGTAGATACAGAGCCAGTAGCTCTGGTTGCCACGGTTCCGGTGGTCGCAGTTCCGGTCGGTGGAGGAGACGAGGGAGGAGGAGCCGCCTGCTGGTTCAGGGGGAGAGGAGTAGGGGACGTGGCGGCCAAGCCAGCCAACCACGGACAGGGATGACAAGCTTCCTGCTCACGCCCATTAACCCCAGGATCAACTTCACTCCAGACCTGTCGGATCTGACCAATCACAGACAAGGATGATGAGGACTTCCTGGTCACGCGCAATTAACCCCAGGAGGATGAACTTCACTCCAGACCTGTCGGATCTGGCCAATCACAGACAAGGATGACAAGGACTTCCTGGTCACGCCCAATTAACCCCAGGAGGATGAACTTCACTCCAGACCTGTTGGATCTGACCAATCACTGATGACGAGGACTTCTATGCCACGCCCATTAACCCCAGGAGGATGAACTTTACTCCAGACCTGTCGGATCTGACCAATCACAGACAAGTATGATGAGGACTTCCTGGTCACGCCTATTTACCTCAGGAGGATAAACTTCACTCCAGACCTGTCAGATTTTGCCAATCACCGATGACGAGGACTTCTATGTCACGGACACTAACCCCTGAGGGTGATGAACTTCACTCCGGACCTGTTGGATCTGGACGCCTACTGGCACGTGGAGACTGCAGGAGAGCGGGAGGACAGCGCAGGTCGCTCCATCCCCAATGATCCCTTACCAGATGGTCAGCACGCCAGCACATGCTGGTGGAGCCGGTAGCTCCAGTGCCGAGGAGAGTAAGGGGGGTGAGGGATAGGCCGATGCCTTAGTCTTGCAACAGTAATGTTGGCATGACTCATCACCATAGAGCAGTCTTGTGACTGTAACGTTGGCACGACTGATCACCATACAACACTGTCTTGTGACTGTGACGTTGGCATGAATGATCACCATAGAGCACTGTCACAAGACAGTGTGTATGCATGTGTGTGTGTGATGAAGCCTTTTCAATAGCAAATGCTATTGGATTTTCTTGATGTAAAAAAAAAAAGTTTGATAAGACAGTGCTTCATAAGGAATCGGCTGTACAAACGTTTAGTTGCATTCAAAGATGGCCTGTGTTCTTAGTATTACAAACCATCTGTGGTTATCCACTAAGTTTGTACAGAATGCCAGATTGTTTGGTTGGTAATATTTTTGATCGTCTCTTTAGCTGATATTGCTATTCGAGACCGATCCAATGGGTTGGTTGGTAATATTTTTGATCGTCTCTTTAGCTGATATTGCTATTCGAGACCGATCCAATGGGTTGGTTGGTAATATTTTTGATCATCTCTTCGGCTGATATTGCTATTCGAGACCGATGCAATTTGTTTTCTTTCTCAGTTTATGTGTCAAGCTCCATACTTAAAATAATTAACAACCCGGGTATTCCAAAATCACATAAAACAGTCATTGGTGTTTTTTTGGCATCCTTTGAAACCTGAAAGGTCATTTAGGAGCAAGCAAGCTTTTTTTCTGTACGTTTTGATTCTGTCCGTGTGTGTGTAACCCTCTACACACCGAGGCAAGTCAAAGTGATTCTGTCCGTGTGTGTGTAACCCTCCACACACCAAGGCAAGTCAAAGTGATTCTGTCCGTGTGTGTGTAACCCTCCACACACCGAGGAAAGTCAAAGTGATTTCCGAAGTTTGCATATCATCAGACGTACGTGAACGGGCCCTGCAAGAGAAGCAAGATTTAGCACTGAACTTGAGGCTGTCGAGTTTCCCCATACTTCAAACTTGTCTCCTTGACACTTGGTCATGTTGTTTCAGACTCAGACGGAGACGAGGTGGACGAGGGGGGGCTGCCACCCAGGAAGAGACGCCGGGTGGAGTGTTCGCCTGGACAGTCTGGTCAGGAGATGGAGGGGGAGAAGAGGGAGGGGGAGCAGCCCGCGAAGAAGGGATATCAGAAGACGGGGCCATGGCACCCCAGCTGGCGCGTCATAGACCGGGATGATGCGGACTTCCACGTCACTCAGACCGACCCCAGAGTTTTGAGCTTTACTCCGGACCTGGAGGCCTACTGGCACGTGGAAACGGCAGGAGAGGAGGAGGAAGGCGCGGGACTCTCCATGCCGGAGGACCCCTTGCAAGGTAGATACAGAGCCAGTAGCTCTGGTTGCCCCGGTTCCAGTGTTCGCAGTTCCGGTCGGTGGAGGAGACGAGGGAGGAGGAGCCGACTGCTGGTTCAGGGGGAGAGGAGCGGGGGACGTGGCGGCCTAGCCAGCCAACCACGGACAGGGATGACAAGCTTCCTGGTCACGCCCAATTAACCCCAGGAGGATAAACTTAACTCCAGACCTGTTGGATCTGACCAATCACTGATGACGAGGACTTCAATGTCATGCCCATTAACCCCAGAAGGATAAACTTCACTCCGGACCTGTCGGATCTGGCCAATCACCGATGACGAGGACTTCTATGTCACGCCCATTAACCCCAGGAGGATGAACTTTACTCCAGACCTGTCGCATCTGACCAATCACAGACAAGTATGATGAGGACTTCCTGGTCACGCCTATTTACCCCAGGAGGATAAACTTCACTCCAGACCTGTCGCATCTGACCAATCACAGACAAGTATGATGAGGACTTCCTGGTCACGCCTATTTACCCCAGGAGGATAAACTTCACTCCAGACCTGTCAGATTTGGCCAATCACCGATGAAGAGGACTTTTATGTCACGGACACTAACCCCTGAGGGTGATGAACTTCACCCCGGACCTGTTGGATCTGGACGCCTACTGGCACGTGGAGACTGCAGGAGAGCGGGAGGACAGCGCAGGTCGCTCCATCCCCGAGGATCCCTTACCAAATGGTCAGCACGCCAGCACATGCTGGTGGAGCCGGTAGCTCCAGTGCCGAGGAGGATAAGGGGGGTGAGGGATAGGCTGATGCCTTAGTCTTGCAACTGTAATGTTGGCATGACTCATCACCATAGAGCAGTCTTGTGACTGTAACGTTGGCACGACTGATCACCATACAACACTGTCTTGTGACTGTGACGTTGGCATGACTGATCACCATAGAGCAATCTTGTGACAGTAGTATGCATGTGTGTGTGTGTGATGAAGCCTTTTCAATAGCACAATATATGCCATTGGATTTTCTTGATGTAAAAAAAAAAAAGTTTGATAAGACGGTGCTTCATAAGGAATCGGCTGTACAAACGTTTAGTTGCATTCAAAGATGGCCTGTGTTCTTAGTATTACAAACCATCTGTGGTTAGCCACTAAGTTTGTACAGAATGCCAGATTGTTTGGTTGGTAATATTTGTGATCGTCTCTTCAGCTGATATTGCTATTCGAGACCGATCCAATGGGCTGGTTGGTAATATTTTTTATCATCTCTTTAGCTGATATTGCTATTCGAGACCGATCCAATGGGTTGGTTGGTAATATTTTTGATCATCTCTTCAGCTGATATTGCTATTCGAGACTGATCCAATGGGTTGGTTGGTAATATTTTTGATCATCTCTTTCGCTGATATTGCTATTCGAGACCGATGCAATTTGATTTCTTTCTCAGTTCACGTGTCAAGCTCCATACTTAAAATAATTTACAATCCGGGTATTCCAAAATCACATAAAACAGTCATTGGTGTTTTTTTAGCATCCTTTGAAACCTGAACGGTCATTTAGGAGCAAGCAAGCTTGTTTTCTGTACGTTTTGATTCTGTCCGTGTGTGTGTAACCCTCCACACACCGAGGCAAGTCAAAGTGATTTCTGAAGTTTGCATATCATCAGACGTACTTGAAAGGGCCCTGCAAGAGAAGCAAGATTTAGCACCGAACTTGAGGCTGTCGAGTTTCCCCATACTTAAAACTGTTTTCCACGTTGTCTCTTTGACACTTGGTCATGTTGTTTCAGACTCAGACGGAGACGAGCTTGACGAGGGGGGGCTGCCACCCAGGAAGAGACGCCGGGTGGAGTGTTCGCCTGGACAGTCTGGTCAGGAGATGGAGGGGGCGAGGAGGGAGGAGGAGCAGCCCGCGAAGAAGGGATATCAGAAGACGGGGCCATGGCACCCCAGCTGGCGCGTCATAGACCAGGATGATGCGGACTTCCACGTCACTCAGACCGACCCCAGAGTTTTGAGCTTTACTCCGGACCCGGAGGCCTACCGGCACAAGGAAACGGCAGGAGAGGAGGGTGACATGTTTTTTGTGTTATTTTCTTCTTTAAATGAAGACTGCATCAAGCTGTTTTCTTTCAGTTTCTGTGTGGTACATTAAGATGATATAATGTTTATTAGACCCTGTCAACCAAATTGGTCATCTCAGGGTGACATTGTGTTCTTTTCTTTTTGTTATCAGTATGTTTTCAGTGTGATGTGACCACGTGTGTAAAATCTGGAACAGTTGATAGTGATGCCAAATTCACATCTCTCCTTTTGAGAGAGGACAGAGGACTGTCAGGCTACGTCACTATCAGATGCAACACGGTCCACCTCGCCCTCAAGCCCATCCAAACCAACCAGCAGATATAATATTTATAACACCCTGTCAAGATGATATAGTATTTATAACACCCTGTCAAGATGATATAGTATTTATAACACCCCGTCAAGATGATATAGTATTTTATAACACCCCGTCAAAATGATATAATAATTATAACACCCTGTCAAGATGACATATTTTTAACACCTATAGTCAAGATGTCGATAACATGTACAATATCTATAACACCCTGCCAAGATGATATAGTATTTATAACACCCTGCCAAGATGATAATATCTATAACAGTCCCTGTCAAAATGATACAAGGGTGCATCTGAGAAAATTTCCAGAAACTGAAAATGGGGTCCATAGGATACAGGGCCGGCAACAATTCATAGATTGAAATAGAAATTAAATGGAGCAGCAAGGCATTCTGTAAAGGCCCATTGTTAAAGTTTGGGAATCAATCATCAAAAGAAAATCATAAATGCTAAGATATGCTTATTATAGTCACATGACAAGTTTGAAGTTTACTGCAAGTTTGGAACACCCACTTCCCCATGTTCTTGAAAACTGGTCCAAGATGAAATATTTTAGATATGTAATGTACATGTATACAAACTTGCTGAAAATCAAGTATTCTTCATTTATCCCAGCGAAGCTGGAGGTATCCCGTGAACGCTATACTGTAATCGACTTGAGAAATGTGCATACCGAATAATACATGATAAAGAAGGATTCTTTGTGCCCGGCTACGTGCTACAGTTGGAGATGGAAGTTCACCAAAAATTGGGACCATACTAACAAAAATACGGTGGGTGCAATAGTCGCCCCCATTTTTTCAGCAAACGCCACCCAAGGCCGTTTTGGACGGGTAGAAATTCCGTAGTTTCCAAGTCTATGGATAAAGCTCGCGTAAGAAGAATACGTCACGGTCGAAAGTCTTTGACGTCAATTAATGCATCATGACGTCAAGCCTCCCTGAAGTCTTTCTCTCTCGCGCAGTGTGTGTGTTTGTGTTCATTTTGTGCACATGTGTTAGTGTTACTGTTTGTGTGTGTGTGTGTGTGTGTGTGTGTGTGTGTGTGTGTGTGTGTGTGTATGTGTGTGTGTGTGTGTGTGTGTGTGTGTGTGTGCGCGCACGCGTGCATGAGTCTGTACTCGTATGTGTGTGGTGTGTGTGTGTGTGTGTGTGTGTGTGTGTGTGTGTGTGTGTGTGTGCGCACGCGTGCATGAGTCTGTACTCGTGTGTGTGTAAGTGTGTGTGTGGGCATAAGTGTATGTGTGTGCGTGTATGTGTGTTTGTAAAGGTGTGTATGTCCGTCTGTCCATATGTGCGTACTATGGGTGTGTGTTTTGTGTGTATGAAGTTTTTTGTGAGAGAGTGAGTGAGTGCGTGTTAGTGAGTTTGTGTATGTGTGTGTGTGTGACTTGGGGTGTGTGTGTGTGCGTGGGTGTGTGTGTGTGTGTGTTTGAGAGAGAGAGAGAGAGTGTGTGTGAATGTGTATGTGCATAAGTTTGTGTGTATGTTTGTGTGTGTATGAGTGCGCATATGTGTTTGTTTGTAAAGGTGTGTGTGTCCGACTGTCTATGTGCGTGTTTGTTTGCTTGACGCCCAGCCGACCACGAAGGGCCATATCAGGGCGGTGCTGCTTTGAGATATAACTTGCGCCACACACAAGGCAGAAGTTGCAGCACAGGCTTCATGTCTCACCCAGTCACATTATTCTGACACCGGACCAACCAGTCCTAGCATGCACTAACCCCATAATGCCAGACGCCAGGCGGAGAGCCACTAGATTGCCAATTTTAAAGTCTTAGGTATGACCCGGCCGGGGTTCTAACCCACGACCTCCCGATCACGGGGCGGACGCCTTACCACTAGGCCAACCGTGTATGTGCGTATGAGTGTGTGTTTTGTGTGTATGAGATTTGTGTGAGTCAATGTGTGTGTGTGTGTGTGTGTCTGTGTGTATGTGGGTGTGTGCGTGCGTACATGCGTGCGTATGTACATCATAGTGTGTGTGTGTGGGTGTGTGTCTGTTTGAGAGAAAGAGAGAGAGAGAGAGAGTGGGTGGGTGGGTTTGTGCGTGTGCGTAAGTGTATGTGTGTGTGTTTGTTTGTAAAGGTGTGTATGTACGTCTGTCTATATGTGCGCATGGGGGTGTGTTTTGTGTGTACAACCACAAAGTATGAAGTGTGTGTGAGAGAGTGATTGAGTGCGTGTGAGTGAGTGTGTATGTGTGTACGTGTGTAACTTGGGGTATGTGTGTGTGTTTAAGAGAGAGAGAGAGAAAGAGAGAGAGAGAGAGAGAGAGAGAGAGAGAGAGAGAGAGAGAGAGAGAGAGAGAGAGAGAGAGAGAGGTTTGTCTTTCGCTGGGGTATGCAGTGCCTTGGCGTTGCACATCTACTTAATTTATTTATTATATTTTCATATATTGATAACACCCTGTCAACCTTCTGGTCATTTCAAGGTAACATTTTTCTTTCGCATTTTTTGTTTTTTCCCCCTCTAAAAATAAAGACTTTATCAGTCTGTTTTCTCTCTGATGTGACCAAGTGCGTATCGTATGGGATTATCACTGTTCTTCATGCCCGGTGTGGTACTTTAAGCAAACAGTCAAGAAAGCTATTGTTGACCTCGGTATGAGATAACAGGGTTGAAGTACGTATAAACATTTTTTAATTTCATTTCATAAGTAGGTGACTCATCATGTGTGGCATCAATAGTTGTTGCTTTATATTTTTCCCTTCCACAAAGTTATGACATTGATGATTGTAGCATAGACCATGACAATTAAGACTGTATTACTGTTTGGTGATTATGAGGTATTTTAAGCATTTCAGATCATTATGTATCATCTCTTTCAAATAAGTTCAATAATATCAAGGATTCCACCTGTAATATTCAAGTGTACTAATTGTTAGTGTTTTGTTTTGAAAGAATCCAATCCGCAAGTACTGTTTGGCCCATGCTATTTGCTTTGTGGTTTTCAACAGTGTACTAAAGTTTTGAGAGAACACAATATGTGTACCGTTCAGCCCTTGGCTGTTTGCTTTGTTTTAAGTCATAGGCGGTTTGTTTTGTGGTTTTAAACTGTAATAAAGTGTTCAGAAAACCCACAAGTATACTGCATGTTCAGCCCTTGGCTGTTTGCTTTGTTTTAAGTCATAGGTGGTTTGCTTTGTGGTCTTAAACTGTAATAAAGGGTTCAGAAAACCCACAAGTACTGCTCAGCCCTCGGCTGTTTGCTTTTCAACAGAGAACTAAAGTTTTGAGAGAACCCACAAGTACTGCTCAGCCCTCGGCTGTTTGCTTTTTAACAGAGTACTAAAGTTTTGAGAGAACACGCATACTGTTCAGTCCCTACTGCTTTCTTTACGCATTTTAACAATGTACTGAAAAATAAAATAAAAATAAAAAAGCCCATAACCATTATGTATCTAAAACGGTCTTGTAACCTATTACAAGAAGTTCTAATGTAACACTCCCTACCCACCCCCCCCCCCCCCCCGACACACACATATAGCTATCTGTCGACTGACAGATGACATACTTTAACACTACAGTGTCACAATCCTGGCAGCTGAGCATCTTCAAGATGTCTAGGGGAAACACGTCAAGATTACCAATGCTAATGGGACTCGGGTAGAAATAAAATTATTCTAGATTGACCAAAACAAGGAACTAAAAAGTGTTTAAGGGGTTCAATGTCATACAAGGGACTAAAAACCAAAAGCAGCGAACAAAAAGATGGCTTACGGGGTTCAGGGACAAAAAATACAAAAAAAACCAACCCAAACAACAAAAAAGACAGTAACAAACAACAAAACAATCGCACAAAAAAGAGGTTTACGGGACCTAAGAAGAAAGAAAAAAACGGTTTACAGGAATCAGGGACCTTTAACAAACACAAAAAAACCAACAAATTACACACATACAAACACAAAACGAGGTTTACGGGTTTCAACGCCACGCCAGGGACCTTTGAACAGCAACAACTTGAAATAAAAATTTAAAAAAACGGTTTACAGAAATCAGGGACCTTTAACAAACACAAAAAAACCAACAAAGTACACACATACAAACACAAAACGAGGTTTACGGGTTTCAACGCCACGCCAGGGACCTTTGAACAGCAACAACTTGAAATAAAACACAAAAAAAACCGGTTTACAGGAATCAGGGACATTTAACAAACACAACAAAACCAACAAAGTACACACATACAAACACAAAACGAGGTTTACGGGTTTCAACGCCACGCCAGGGACCTTTGAACAGCAACAACTTGAAATAAAAAAACCAAACGGTTTACAGGAATCAGGGACCTTTAACATACACAACAAAACCAACAAATTACACACATACAAACACAAAACGAGGTTTACGGGATTCAACACCACGCCAGGGACCTTAAACAGCAACAAAAAATAAAACAAAAATGGTTTACAGAAATCAGGGACATTTAACAAACACAACAAACCCAACAAATTACACACATACAAACACAAAACGAGGTTTACGGGTTTCAACGCCACGCCAGGGACCTTTGAACAGCAACAACTTGAAATAAAAAAAAAACGGTTTACAGAAATCAGGGACCTTTAACAAACACAACAAAACCAACAAATTACACACATACAAACACAAAACGAGGTTTACGGGATTCAACGCCACGCCAGGGACCTTAAACAGCAACAAAAAATAAAACTAAAACAAAAAATAGTTTGGGGACCTTCAAGTTCAACTAAAAACAAAAACAAGCTTTACGGGAATCAAGTCTTGCCACAGACCTTTAACCCTGTGCCCCCCCCCCCCCCCCAATCATAGGAAAAACAAAACAGTTTACTGGGTTTAACAAGTGACTGTTAACAAAAAAAAAAGAAAAAAAAAATTGTAAAAATTTTTTTTTTTTTTAAATTACTAATAAAAACCAAAGTAGATGGTTCGATGCTTTACGGGATGGTGCTCCTAGATGCTCAACTGCCAGGCTACGGCCAACATGCTGACAATAAACCCACCCCTAGTCCCTGTCAGGACCACCCTCCAAACACTGTACAAAAGGTAGTTTCTTTGCACCCTCTAACTACCCTACACTTTTGCTGATTACAGTGGAACCCCCCTTTTAAGACCTCCAAAAATCTTAGAAAAACAGGTCTTAAAAAGGAGTCTTAAAATGGGGGTAAATTTACAGAGGTTATGAACAGAAGGTCTGAAAAAACAAGGTCTTAAAAAGGAGGGTCTTAAAGGGGGGTTCCACTGTACAAAAAGTAAAACAGAAAGAAGAAAAGCCAGACACACACACACATATCAGGCCTGGGAATGAGTAAAAGTGGTTTGGGCGTACTGACGGGAAAATGTTGCGTTTTAAGCATAAATGTTGCGTTTTAAGGGCACACGGAGGCTCTTTTCTTACACAATTAGAAAAGGACTTCGTCGTAAATACGACGAAAGGCGTATCATTCCCAGGCCTGACATATACTACTCATTCAGACAGAATCGCTCTGCCTCTGACACAGGTCTATCGTAAACGGTGTAGGTGAACCATATGGGCAAGGGAGATCATTATGTCAGTACCGTTCTGTCTCGAGGGTTTCATCCACCAGTGCGCCTCATCTCAAAATGTCCTATTGCAATTCCCTTCAGTGCGTCAAAGAGTGCACTGAGATTACGTACCACTGTGTCCCCCCATGCACACTTCAAGGGAGTTCAGTGTTCGGAATGACCTAAAAAGAACGAGCGCCAAGCCTAGCAACTTATGAGTTTGGGAAATGCACTTTGATAGGCTTTCAAAATGTAATTCATTAGTATTCACGCAATCCTAAAACGATCTGTGCTTGCGCGCTTACCTCTGTGGAAACTGTCAACAGAAGCAATATGAAGGGGACAAATGTCCCATTTTCTTTTTCTTCCAGGCTAAACCCTGAGCCTCTAAAACTAGTCTGTCGCGAAGGGTGTGGTAGAACGACGGAGATCATTCAGACAGTGCAGTTCTGCCTCTAAAACTAGTCTGTCGCGAAGGGTGTGGTAGAACGACGGAGATCATTCAGACAGTGTAGTTCTGCCTCTAAAACTAGTCTGTCGCGAAGGGTGTGGTAGAACGACGGAGATCATTCAGACAGTGCAGTTCTGCCTCTAAAACTAGTCTGTCGCAAAGGGTGTGGTAGAACAAGTGAGATCATTCAGACAGTGCAGTTCTGCCTCTAAAACTAGTCTGTCGCAAAGGGTGTGGTAGAACAAGTGAGATCATTCAGACAGTGCAGTTCTGCCTCTAAAACTAGTCTGTCGCAAAGGGTGTGGTAGAACAAGTGAGATCATTCAGACAGTGCAGTTCTGCCTCTAAAACTAGTCTGTCGCAAAGGGTGTGGTAGAACAAGTGAGATCATTCAGACAGTGCAGTTCTGCCTCTAAAACTAGTCTGTCGCAAAGGGTGTGGTAGAACAAGTGAGATCATTCAGACAGTGCAGTTCTGCCTCTAAAACTAGTCTGTCGCAAAGGGTGTGGTAGAACAAGGGAGATCATTCAGACAGTGTAGTTCTGCCTCTAAAACTAGTCTGTCGCAAAGGGTGTGGTAGAACGAGGGAGATCATTCAGACAGTGCAGTTCTGCCTCTAACACTAGTCTGTCGCAAAGGGCAAGGGAGATCATTCAGACAGTGCAGTTCTGCCTCTAAAACTAGTCTATTGCAAAGGGCAAGGGAGATCATTCAGACAGTGCAGTTCTGCCTCTAGTCTAAAACTAGTCTGTTGCAAAGGGCAAGGGAGATCATTCAGACAGTGCAGTTCTGCCTCTAAAACTAGTCTGTCGCGAAGGGTGTGGTAGAACAAGTGAGATCATTCAGACAGTGCAGTTCTGCCTCTAAAACTAGTCTGTTGCAAAGGGCAAGGGAGATCATTCAGACAGTGCAGTTCTGCCTCTAAAACTAGTCTGTTGCAAAGGGCAAGGGAGATCATTCAGACAGTGCAGTTCTGCCTCTAAAACTAGTCTGTTGCAAAGGGCAAGGGAGATCATTCAGACAGTGCAGTTCTGCCTCTAAAACTAGTCTGTTGCAAAGGGCATTGTAGAACAAGGGGAATCTTTCAAACAGTACGGCTCGGCCTCTGAAACTAGTCAATCGCAAAGGACGTACTTGGAAAACAAGGGGAATTTGCCTATGAAACTAGCCTGTCACAAACGGTGTGGGTGAATAATGCAGGGAATGAAAATAATTCAGAGAGTATCATTCAAGAGGGTTGAATGACAGTAGACCAGTTGAAACCACCTAACCTACTTGAACGCCACAGCAGATAGCTGACAGTGGACCAAGCTAGAACACCCATACACTTCTTACAAGCAGTTGACTAAATTGTTGACATGTATCTGAACTCACTATCAGTATCATAGAATACAAGATCAACAAGCAGTTGACTAAATTGTTGACATGTATCTGAACTCACTATCAGTATCATAGAATACAAGATCAACAAGCAGTTGAACGCACTACCATACCATACAAGATCAACTGAAGCGTAACATTGTTTAACTGAGCAGTAGTACTAGTAGCAATGACAGATCACAACAGTATAAATGATAACTCAAACACAGTATCACACTATATGACCTGAACTGAAGCATGATAACGTTAAACTGTGTTGTATCAATTATAACGTGGTTTTTTTTCCAGAATGACATTGGAAATGACATTTGCATGACAGACGATCAATCATTAGAGGAAACAAAGTGCTTTCACGACCTGTTGTATGTTTCCATGCGGGCAGACGAGAGTTGTCAGAAGGTGTGGTTGAAGTTCCCATGACGTGTGACGACCAATCACGAACGTGTCGCACAATGAAAGTCAGTGTTCTTGACGCGGAGCGAAGTCGACAGCCAGTGGAGGTCACAGCCAGTGGGGGTCACAGCCAGTGAGTGTCACAGCCAGTGGGGTCACAGCCAGTGGGGGTCACAGCCGGTGAGTGTCACAGCCACTAGGGGTCACAACCAGTGGAGTCACAGCCAGTGGGAGTCACAGCCAGTAGGGGTCACAGCCAATAGGAGTCACAGCCAGTGTGGGTCACAGCCAGTGGGTTCAGCCAGTGGGGTCACAGCAAGTGGGGTCACAACCAGTGGGGGTCACAACCAGTGTGGGTCACAGCCAGTGGGGGTCACAGCCAGCGAGTGTCACAGCCAGTAGGGGTCACAGCCAGTGAGTGTCACAGCCAGTGGGGGTCACAGCCAGTGAGTGTCACAGCCAGTGAGTGTCACAGCCAGTGGGGGTCACAGCCAGTGAGTGTCACAGCCAGTAGGGGTCACAGCCAGTGAGTGTCACAGCCATTGAGTGTCACAGCCAGTAGGGGTCACAGCCAGTGAGTGTCGATCACAGCCAGTGAGTGTCACAGCCAGTGAGTGTCACAGCCAGTGAGTGTCGATCACAGCCAGTGAGTGTCACAGCCAGTGAGTGTCGATCACAGCC
Organism: Littorina saxatilis; assembly: GCF_037325665.1. Taxonomy (NCBI): domain Eukaryota; kingdom Metazoa; phylum Mollusca; class Gastropoda; order Littorinimorpha; family Littorinidae; genus Littorina; species Littorina saxatilis. The sequence goes on from NC_090260.1 coordinate 11,328,552, forward strand.
AGTAGGGGTCACAGCCAGTGAGTGTCACAGCCAGTAGGGGTCACAGCCAGTGAGTGTCACAGCCAGTAGGGGCCACAGCCAGTGAGTGTCACAGCCAGTAGGGTTCACAGCCAGTGGGGGTCACAGCCAGGGGGGGTCACAGCCAGCGAGTGTCACAGCCAGTGGGGGTCACAGCCAGTGAGTGTCACAGCCAGTGGGAATCACAGCCAGTAGGGGTCACAGCCAGTGAGTGTCACAGCCAGTAGGGGTCACAGCCAGTGGGGGTCACAGCCAGTGAGTGTCACAGCCAGTAGGGGTCACAGCCAGTAGGGGTCACAGCCAGTGAGTGTCACAGCCAGTAGGGGTCACAGCCAGTAGGGGTCACAGCCAGTAGGGGTCACAGCCAGTAGGGGTCACAGCCAGTAGGGGTCACAGCCAGTAGGGGTCACAGCCAGTAGGGGTCACAGCCAGTGGGGGTCACAGCCAGTAGGGGTCACAGCCAGTGGGTGACTTGGAGGACTCATGGGGACTACCGCCAACAAAAAGGCGACAGACGGAGGCTCCGCAAGGCCAGTCGGGTCAGGAGATGGGTGCAGCCCGTAGCGAAGCAGGAACAACAGAAGCGGGATCGCATGAACAGCCAAGCCAGCCGACCAACCGGATGACGAGGACCCCCAAATCGACCTCAGACTCCCCCCAGGAGTAAGAACTCACTCCAGACCGTCAAGACCTGGTAGCGTGGATGACGCCTACTGGCAGGCAGAGCGGCAGAGAGAGCAAGAGGAGGCCAAGGTAAGTCCAGCGCCCCTTCAAGCCTGAGGACCCAGTACAAGTAGACCAACCAATCCAAGCAAAACACAGAACCAGTAGCTCAGGCGACAATGATGAGGGAAGGCGAAGGAAATGATACGCTGATGCCCAGCACGCCACCCCATAGACTGGGTGCATCATTCTTTATTCACTTTGAAATGATCTCTTTGAGACACATCGAAGTGGGTTAATTATTTACTGTTAAATTCTAAATGCAAGTTATTTTTTTTAGACACACCGTAGTGGGTTATTTACTGTTAAATTCTAAATGTAAGTTATTTCTTTGAGACACACCGTAGTGGGTTATTTAATGTTAAATTCTAAATGTAAGTTATTTCTTTGAGACACACCGTAGTGGGTTATTTAATGTTAAATTCTAAATGTAAGTTATTTCTTTGAGACACACCCTAGTGGTTATTTAATGTTAAATTCTAAATGTAAGTTATTTCTTTGAGACACATCATAGTGGGTAATTTAATGTTAAATTCTAAATGTAAGTTATTTCTTTGAGACACACCGTAGTGGGTTATTTACTGTAAATACTAAATGTAAATTATTTCTTGGAGACACGTCATGGTGTATCATTTACTATTGCGAGCATTTAAGCTTTTCTCAAAATGTTACAATCTTTTATTCTTGTTGATGTGCTCATAAGTTATGCTTTTGGAAGTTTTCAAAAAAATAATCCAGCTGGTTATTAACTACAATTAACCAACAAGCACTACAAAAAAAAAGTTTAAAAAAAAATAAAAATAAAAAAGCCAACCATAACCAACCACATTACTCACCCGGCGCTTCCGGACGGCCAGAGTTTAAGGTGTGAACCGATCCGGAGGCCTAACAGACCTCCCTGACCGGGTCACATAATAAACCCGGTCGTCCGTACGGCACCGGGCGGCCAGTCGGCAGCTACGCCGGGGCAGCACACAGGGCGTCGGCCTAACCTTCCTTCTCACCCTCATCGGACCCGGAGCCGGGGCCGCCAGAACCGGCGCAACCGGAACTTGGACCACCGGAACCGGGGCAACCAGAGCTACAGGTCCTGCATCCACCTGCATGGGCAGGCCGTCTTGTAAGGGGTCCTCCGGCATGGAGGGACCCGCGCCTTCCTCCTCCTCTCCTGCCGTTTCCTTGTGCCGGTAGGCCTCCAGGTCCGGAGGAAAGCTCGAAACTCTGGGGTCGATCTGAGTGACGTGGAAGTCCACGTCATCCAGGTCCACGTCGCGCCCGCTGGGGTGCCATGGCCCCGTCTTCCGATGTCGCTTCTTCGCGGGCTGCTCCTCCTCCATCCTCTCCCCCTCCTGACCAGACTGTCCAGGCGAACACTCCACCCGGCGTCTCTTCCTTGGTGGCAGCCCCCCCTCGTCCACCTCGTCTCCGTCTGAGTCTGAAACAACATGACCAAGTGTTAAATTCAAGCGGCCAAGGCACTTTGAAGAAACGCCACTGAACAAACGTTGAAGAACCCGTGGTGAACACTGAAAATGATCAAAGTTGTCATGCCTGAAAAAGAAATCACCATTAGGCTCAGTGAAGTGGCAGGGGTACTTTGAAGTATGATGAACAATCTGAAGGTTATCAAATGTGTCTCGCCTGAAAAAGAAATTATCAAAGGCTCATTAAAGTGGCCGAGAAGCGTTCAAGAATCACTGATGTACAATTGTTGGAGAACCCGCGGTAAACAATCTGAGATTTATTAAAATTATCAAGCCTGAAAATAAATCACCAAAGGCTCACGCATTCAAGCGGCCGTGTCATTTTGGTTAACTGTAAAAATATAACAAGTCTCGTAAGGCGAAATTACTACATTTAGTCAAGCTGTGGAACTCACAGAATGAAACTGAACGCACTGCATTTTTTCACAATGATCGTAGTCCGCCGCTCGTTCAAAACGCAGTGAAACTGACGAGCCTGTTTAGCGTGGTAGTGGTTTCGCTGTGCTGCATTAGCATGCTTTTCTGTACCTCTCTTCGTTTTAACTTTCTGGGCGTGTTTTTAATCCAAACATATCATATCTATGTTTTTGGAATCAGGAACCGACAAGGAATAAGATGAAATTGTTTTTAAATCGATTTCTGAAATGTTATTTTAACCATAATTTTTATATTTTTAATTTTTAGAGCTTGTTTTTAATCTAAATATAAAATATGTATGTGTTTTTGGAATCAGAAAATGATGAGAAATAAGATAAAAGAAGATTTGGATCGTTTTATATAAAAAAAAATTAATTACAATTTGCCATTAATCAATTTTTAAGCCACCAAGCTGACATGCAATACCGAAGTCTGGCCTTCGTCGAAGATTGTTTTACAAAAATGTCAAATCATTTAAATTGAAAAATGAGGGTGTGACAGTGCCGCCTCAACTTTTACAAAAAGCCGGATATGACGTCATCAAAGACATTTATTGAAAAAATGAAAAAAAACGACTGGAGATATCATACCCAGGATCTCTCATGTCAAATTTCACAAAGATTGGTCCAGTAGTTTACTCTGAATCGTTCTACACACACAGACAGACCGACACATATACACCACGACCCTCATCTCGATTCCCCCTGTATGACTTGACTAAATGTAAAAAGGTCTTGGCTGAAACAAACCATCAAAGGCTCATTCAAGTGGCCAGGGTACTGCAATACACAAATGGTGTTAAAAAATTGATTTTTTATCCAATTTTTGTTGCCTGAAAATCATCACAAAAAAGGGTAATCACAACAATCATGTCTGGAACACGCAAATGACTTCATATTGAAAGGCGAGAGATTATTACACCACCTTGCGACTTTCTTTTCCCCAGACACAGTGAAGATTTTTAGCCTCACACTAAATTTTGTTTTCGCATAACTCTATCAATCTGGTCTGCAAAAAGTTACATTCAGCATCATTACCCTGTCAATCTGGTCTGCAAAAAGTTACATTCAGCATCATTACCCTGTCAATCTGGTCTGAAAAAAGTTACATTCAGTATCATTACTCTGCAAATCGGGTCTGCAAAAAGTAATACATTCAGCATCATTACCCTGTCAATCTGGTCTGAAAAAAGTTACATTCAGTATCATTACTCTGCAAATCGGGTCTGCAAAAAGTAATACATTCAGCATCATTACCCTGTGAATCTGGTCTGAAAAAAGTTACATTCAGCATCATTACTCTGCAAATCGGGTCTGCAAAAAGTAATACATTCAGCATCATTACCCTGTGAATCTGGTCTGAAAAAAGTTACATTCAGCATCATTACTCTGTCAATCTGGTCTGAAAAAGTTATATTCAGCATCATTACCATGTCAATCTGGTCTGCAAAAAGTTACATTCAGCATGATTACCCTGTCAATCTGGTCTGCAAAAAGTTACATTCACTGATTCAGCATCATTACCCTGTCAATCAGGTCTGCAAAAAATTACATTCAGCATCATTACCCTGTCCATCTGGTCTGCAAAAAAATACATTCAGCATCATTACCCTGTCAATCTGGTCTGCAAAAAGTTACATTCAGCATCTTTACTCTGTCAATCTGGTCTGAAAAAAGTTATATTCAGCATCATTACCCTGTCAATCGGGTCTGCAAAAAGTTACATTCAGCATCATTACCCTGTCAATCTGGTCTGCAAAAAGTTACATTCAGCATCTTTACTCTGTCAATCTGGTCTGAAAAAAGTTATATTCAGCATCATTACCCTGTCAATCTGGTCTGCAAAAAATTACATTCAGCATCATTACTCTGTCCATCTGGTCTGCAAAAAAATACATTCAGCATCATTACCCTGTCAATCTGGTCTGCAAAAAGTTACATTCAGCATGATTACCCTGTCAATCTGGTCTGCAAAAAGTTACATTCAGCATCATTACCCGGTCAATCTGGTCTGCAAAAAGTTACATTCAGCATCTTTACTCTGTCAATCTGGTCTGCAAAAAAATACATTCAGCATCATTACCCTGTCAATCTGGTCTGCAAAAAGTTACATTCAGCATGATTACCCTGTCAATCTGGTCTGCAAAAAGTTACATTCAGCATCATTACCCGGTCAATCTGGTCTGCAAAAAGTTACATTCACTGATTCAGCATCATTACTCTGTCAATCTGGTCTGCAAAAAGTTACATTCAGCATCATTACCCTGTCAATCGGGTCTGCAAAAAGTTACATTCAGCATCATTACCCTGTCAATCTGGTCTGCAAAAAGTTACATTCAGCATCATTACCCTGTCAATCAGGTCTGCAAAAAATTACATTCAGCATCATTACCCTGTCCATCTGGTCTGCAAAAAAATACATTCAGCATCATTACCCTGTCAATCTGGTCTGCAAAAAGTTATATTCAGCATCATTACCCTGTCAATCTGGTCTGCAAAAAGTTATATTCAGCATCATTACCATGTCAATCTGGTCTGAAAAAAGTTACATGCAGCATCATTACCCTGTCAATCTGGTCCGCAAAAAGTTACATTCAGCATCATTACCCGGTCAATCTGGTCTGCAAAAAGTTACATTCAGCATCTTTACCCTGTGTGTGTGTACTTTTAACATTGTACGCTAAGTTTTGCTTAGTGCTTGGGTTCTTGGTGTTATGTCTCAGTTAAATGTATGCTTTGTATGCTTGTTGATTTGTGCTAGTTTATTCTATAATGAATTTGTAAAGCGCCTGGAGCCAATTGATGGGACTCGCGCTATAGAAGTTATTTATTATTATTATTATTATTATTACCCGGTCAATCTGGTCTGCAAAAAGTTACATTCAGCATCTTTACTCTGTCAATCTGGTCTGAAAAAAGTTACATTCAGCATCATTACCCTGTCAATCGGGTCTGCAAAAAGTTACATTCAGCATCATTACCCGGTCAATCTGGTCTGCAAAAAGTTACTATGCCTATCATAATCCTGTCTAAACATGTATCGGAGTATTGGGATAAAAAGCTCTGACACACCTCGTCCTAAATGTCATGCATATTTTACCTCAAGTCGATTTTCAGGTATTACCTCGCCAGAGGCTCGGTAATACATGAAAATCAACCCTAGGGAAAATATGCACGATATTTAGAACTCTGAGTGTGTAACCTATATGTATTCTCTATGTAGACAGTAGTTGAATAGAGATGGCAGCGTAATATGCAAGTGGGCTTTTAAGATAAGATAGGAAAACTTGAATGTTTGTTTTAGCGAACAAGAAGAAGAAGAAGGTTTATTTTCATTTTACACAAACATGGAAATGTTTCTTTTGGCACCACATCGCATTTTTAATAAGACAAACACACGATCCATAAATATTAACTTATAACATGAGTATTGAGACTAGACAGACGACAATTGTAGAAATAGAAATGGCAGTGTAATATATGCAAGTGGGTTATTTCTATCAGAGAGATAAAACAGCCTATAATGGTGGAATAGAGATGCAGTGCAAACAAACTTACCAGCAGGGGACAGGACTCTAAAAACGGGAGGACCCGCGGTCGGGCTGACCGGAGGGCTCGGGCTCGGCGTTCTTGGTCGGCTGGAAGGCGGGCTCGAAAAGTCTGAGCCCGACCAATCCCGCCGAGCCTCTAAGTCTGCGATGCGCTCTGAAACGGGGAAATGAGAATTAAGCGTCGTAAAACGTCATTTTATGCTGTCAGGGGGACAAGGGATGTAATCAAGATCCTACACATTGCCAAAAAAACCTGGAGAATATCAAATCTAACTTGGTGTGCGATCCCTGGTCAAGCGTTGATTATTGCGTGACAGTTGGTTAATTATATGTGACCTGAACAGGCAATCTAATTGGCTCTTCTTCCTTATCAGACAATTGTCTCTCTGTAATTGCTTCTTAAAGGACCACAACAGGCTTTTTTGTGTGTAAAAACCTGTTCATTTGCGTTTTGGCGTGGCTTAGGTTAACCAGACATATGCATGCCGTTGGAAATTGTTTTCTCACCTTCCCTCACAGGGTTTCGTTTATTTCGGAATCGTTTTGGGCCATAATGCGACAAATTTCGTGGCTGAAGCGAAGCGTTTTTGCGTTCCGATCTGGCCGCCATTGTATCGTGAACGTCCGCGAGAGTACGGAAGTGGTGAATTCTGGGTAAACATTCCGATGACGTCACAAGCAGTAACTATTCATGGCAGAAGCAACTTTAGCTACTGAACCTTACAGTTTTGAACCTGGGGGTTAAAATCAAGGGTCTGCGCGCCCTGTGATTAGTCAATTTTTTAAAAAACCATGTTAATGCTCCTGATATTTTCTTGTCATTTCCAAAGTCAAGGCACAAAAACAAAATCCCTTGACCTTATGGGTAGCGCAACTATTTATGTTTAGATATTTTTTTTTTATTGGGGGGGGGGGGGGGGGGGGGGGGGCATTACTTGATTGTCCCGTCGCTGGGAAATTCGGGTCACTGAATCCTCCAAGTGGAAAGCTAGCAGCAACAAAGTCGCGGTACCCCAAAGTCAAGGGATCTATGGAATTTCTTTTTCTTCCAGGCTGAAGAAATGGCAGTTTCAGCTGAAATAAAGCCGGAGGTCCAGGGGGCCGCTTAGGCCCCCTGGCGGGGTCAAGGGGCCGCGCCCTTTGTGGGGGTCAGGGGGCAGCTGACGACTTTTTACTAATTCAAATGTGTTTAGTGCCCTCTCCTTGAAGCTGAGAGGGATATAAGTGAAAGATAACAAGGCTTGAGTAAGAAAAAATAATAATCTTAAGTCAATGGGCGGATTTATTTTGATTTTTTTCTTTTTTTTCTTTTTTTTCTCGGATTTTTGGATCGGCGGAAGAGTACCTTCACTGTCTTTTCTTTATTGTCCCAACCTGAGTTCGGTGGGTTATGGAAACATGAAAATACCCAGCATGCCTATACTCAACGAAAGCGAAGTGAGCTGACTAATGCTCTCAGAGTATAAAGTGGGGAACCCAAATGGACAAACGAGCTTACACGTAACCAGAAAATTCTGGAATGCTGAAGAAGAAGAACAAGTTATAGATACTGTGATGAAATGGGACGCAGAAAAATAGATTACTCCAGCGGAATTCGTAAGTTGTGTCCGCGGGAAAAGTCCCACGCCTGAACTTTACAACTTGGTTTAATCAATGTTTTATTAAATCAAACATGGTACAACAATACAACGATAAACAATAGGGACACGAACTCAAGCGAACGCTTATATTACGCGCCCTACGTACTTTACAACTTCTGTTTCTTCAAACTGGCCATTCACTGATCAATTAGTGGTCAACGTTATCACAATATCATAGTGACTTATATGCCTTTTGCGTTTATTGACTACGGTGAGAACTGCCTCTCAATGACTTAAATTGTATTTAGAACAACATTTCTCCATATTTCTACCTTTCATTCTATTGACTGGTTCCTTTTCTTATTGTGTAGAAACTTTTACCCTCACGCAAAGTCGGGGACGTCCAGCAGACCGAGACAGAGAGAAATTCAAGTTTTACGCCCTCACGGCAAAGCCATCAGGGGCATGTTCCCGGGTTTTAACCCGACTTTAGATGAGATACACAAGTGTATGCGTGTTTAGGTGGTATCAGCCACCTGCACTTATGGCAGAATGACCGAGGTCTTTTACGTGCCACTGTGGTGACACAGGGGTGGGACATGGATACCGTCTTCGGGTCTGCACATTAGGTTGACCTGTGTCCGTCCCTGCCCGAATTTGAACCAGCGACCTTTCGATCACAAGTCCAGTGCTCTACCACCTGAGCTACACAAGCCCCCTGACCGAGAAAGAAACAGAAAGTAGGTTTATATCCCCTGCATTGTCTTTCGATCTTGTTTAACCTTAGTTTCCAAACCAAACTATATCTCATTTTAAAGGCTGGAGCCAGTGATAGCATTACACTGACAGAGGGAACTCATGCCACTGGCACTCCTGAACCTTCAATCACTACATTTGATCGAATGCTTTTGAAAAAATATGGCTCCTCCGCCACAATGTATTTGCCTATCTGCATTTATGCTTTTTTGTGCAAGAATATATACATTTTAAAAAGATCATTTTAACAAGAAGAGCAAACGCTCGATCGAGTCACTTTCGCAGTTCTGAATATTATATGAGGCATCAGATGGACAGGAAGAAATTGCTATTCACAACACAATGCATACCTGAAGAATGAGATTGCATGGATCGAGCAACAAAATATTTACCTTGGCATTAAAAATACTCTCATTAATCTCACATAAACAAACCCCATCAATAACTTAATTCACATAAACTAGCATCATTAATTTTTTTTCGAAGCAATCATATTAACAGTAGACACACTAACATTTGTTACTCTTAGAGCTGTGTCACTTTTATAGTTTACGAGAAAAGCCCAACGTTAAGTTGTGTGTTGACGAACAGGAAAGGCTAGTTATCTCCCCTGTGTTTCCGATAACGTTTGTAAAAAGCTACAGATGTAAATAATTTGATGTAAAGAATAATCCTATAAAGTTTGAATCAAATCCGATGAATAGTTTCAGAGATATGATATTTCAATTTTTTTCCTTCAAGACATACCTGTGACCTTGAAAAAGGTCAAAGGTCACCAAAGCAGACGTCAAAGTGTAGAGGTCACTGGGAGTCACGTTCACATAAAATTTGAGCCCGGTCACTTTTATAGTTTCCGAGAAAAGCTTAACGTTAAGTTGTGTGTTGCCGAACAGAAAAGGCTAGTTATCTCCCTTGTTTTTCTGATAACGTTCGTAAAAGGCTACAGATGTAAATACTTTGATGTAAAGAATAATCCTACAAAGTTTCAATCACATCCGATGAACTTTGTCAAAGATATAAAATGTCTAATTTTTCCTTTGACGCTGACCTGTGACCTTGAAAAAGGTCAAAGGTCAACGAAACCATCGTTAAAGTGTAGAGGTCATTGGAGGTCACGACTAAACAAAATATGAGCCCGATCGCTTTGATAGTTTCCGAGAAAAGTCCAACGTTAAGGTGGTGTCTACGGACGGCCGGCCGACGGCCGGCCGGCCGGCCGGCCGGACAGACTAACACTGACCGATTACATAGAGTCACATTTTCTCAAGTGACTCAAAAAGCAGGAACACAATTCCCTATAGAGAGTGCCTGCAGTGCCATTCAGAGATGATCAAATCTCAAAATTTTAACTCGTCAGGCGGGCGAGTACCTTCTAAGAAAGTCACTAGCCCGGCAGAAATTTTGCTGGCCCGGTAGTTGATCTGCAGTGTGAATATAGCTTGAAAACTCGATATTACAAAAGGGTAGTACTTGACCAGAATTTTCATTGGTCAGCCGGGCGAGTTGCATGGCGGTTTCTACTCGCCCGGAGGATTTTTTACTCAACAGGGCGGACGATTTGGCCATCCCTGCATTTGTCAGTGTTAAAAATGTTGCATGACACAAATTCTAACTGCTACACGGAGTAAGAATCAGAAAAGGGTACAAGTGGACTGGGTGGCCGAGTGGTAACACACTTGTGCTCGGAAGCGAGAGGTTGCGAGTTCGACCCTGGGTCAGGGCGTTGGCAATTTTCTCCCCCCTTTCCTAACCTAGGTGGTGGGTTCAAGTGCTAGTCTTTCGGATGAGACGAAAAACCGAGGTCCCTTCGTGTACACTACATTGGGGTGTGCACGTTAAAAGATCCCACGATTGACAAAAGGGTCTTTCCTGGCAAAATTGTATAGGCATAGATAAAAAATGTCCACCAAAAAACCCGTGTGACTTGGAATAATAGGCCGTGAAAAGTAGGATATGCGCCGAAATGGCTGCGATCTGCTGGTCGATGTGAATGCGTGATGTATTGTGTAAACAAGAAGGGCAAAGCCCATACGACTCACATGCTTACATAGCAATGACATCATACACTAAGAACTGCTTTACACATTTTTCCTACCAAAATACATGTGACCTTGACCCAAGGTCAAGGTCATCCAAGGTCATGCAACACAAAGCTGTTAATTCAAGACATAGGAAGTACAATGGTGCTTATTGGCTCTTTCTACCATGAGATATGGTCACTTTTAGTGGTTCACTACCTTATTTTGGTCACATTTCATAAGGGTCAAAGTGACCTTGACCTTGATCATATGTGACCAAATGTGTCTCATGATGAAAGCATAACATGTGCCCCACATAATTTTTAAGTTTGAAACAGTTATCTTCCATAGTTCAGGGTCAAGGTCACTTCAAAATATGTATACAATCCAACTTTGAAGAGCTCCTGTGACCTTGACCTTGAAGCAAGGTAAACCAAACTGGTATCAAAAGATGGGGCTTACTTTGCCCTATATATCATATATAGGTGAGGTATTGAATCTCAAAAACTTCAGAGAAAATGGGAAAAATGTGAAAAATAGCTGTTTTTTAGGCAACATTTATGGCCCCTGCGACCTTGACCTTGAAGCAAGGTCAAGATGCTATGTATGTTTTTGGGGGCCTTGTCATCATACACCATCTTGCCAAATTTGGTACTGATAGACTGAATAGCGTCCAAGAAATATCCAACGTTAAAGTTTTCCGGACGGACGTCCGGACGGACGGACGGACGGACGGACGTCCGGACGGACGGACGGACGGACGACTCGGGTGAGTACATAGACTCACTTTTGCTTCGCATGTGAGTCAAAAATTCCATCTCACACGGCATAAATAGATCCCTGCGCCTTGAGTCCTAGTCTGGAGATACGCGCGCGATATAAGACTTCATATAATACAAGCTTTTTGGGGCTCACAAAAAAGACCCAACCGTTTGCATGCTTGCAATAACTTGTTTGAGCGAAGCAATTCTTGTTTTCACTACCTATTTTATTCATGTTTTTATTACTTAGTTAGTGGAAGAATTTTTTGTAATGTATGTTTGATGGTGTATGCTTTTAATTAAGCGTTGTTGACTATGAATGTAGATGCAAATGCTTGTATAACTGTGTTTTAATTTTAAATGTGTCAAGCGCAAAGAGCATAATTGTTAAGTTATGATGTTGCGCTATATACATGCTCATTTATTATTATTATTATTATTATACACTGTATTTGTCTAAAGCGTAGCATGCTACGCCAAAAGACCGGCACGGTTGGCCTAGTGGTAAGGCATCTGCCCCGTGATCGGGAGGTCATGGGTTCGAACCCCGGCCGGGTCATACCTAAGACTTTAAAATTGGCAATCTAGTGGCTGCTCCGCCTGGCGTCTGGCATTATGGGGTTAGTGCTAGGACTGGTTGGTCCGGTGTCAGAATAATGTGACTGGGTGAGACATGAAGCCTGTGCTGCGACTTCTGTTTTGTGTGTGGCGCACGTTATATGTCAAAGCAGCACCGCCCTGATATGGCCCTTCGTGGTCGGCTGGGCGTTAAGCAAACAAACAAACAAAGCTACGCTAAAAGCATAGCATTTGGCAGATCTGTAAAAGTGACAGGGTGCTCCCAAAACAACAACTGGGGAAATGATTGAATGAAGACGGCGCAGTGGTGCAGTGCCAGTGGTAAGACAGTGGCCTCCTAATCGGAAGGTCGCGAGTTTGAATTCCCACCACTGCCGCCTGGTAGGTTAAGGGTGGAGATATTTCTGATCTCCCAGGTCAACTTATGTGCAGACCTGCTAAGTGCCTTATCCCCCTTTGTGTGTACACGCAAGCACAAGACCACGTGCGTACTGAACAGATCCTGCAATCCATGTCAGAGTTCGGTGGGTTGTAGAAACACAAAAATACCAAGCATGCTTCCCCCAAAATCGACGTATGCCTCCTGAATCGCGGGGTACAAACAGCCATACACATAATTGATCCACTCAAGCAAAAACATGAGTGAACGTGAGAGTTTCAGAAATGAACGAAGAAGAAGAAGAAGAATTAGAGATTGAATGAAAACTCACCCTCCAGTTCAGCCTTCCGCCGTTCCAGGTCCTCCCGTTCTTCTTTGCGACTCGCCATCTGTTCTGCAAAAAGTAACATTCAGCATAATTACCCTGTCCATCTGGTCTGCAAAAAGTTACATTCAGCATCATTACCCTGTCAATCTGGTCTGCAAAAAAATACATTCAGCATCATTACCCTGTCAATCTGGTCTGCAAAAAAATACATTCAGCATCATTACTCTGTCAATCTGGTCTGCAAAAAAATACATTCAGCATCATTACCCTGTCAATCTGGTCTGCAAAAGGTTACAATCAGCATCATTACCCTGATCTGGTCTGCAAAAAGTTACAATCACCATCATTACCCTGTCAATCTGGTCTGCAAAAGGTTACAATCAGCATCATTACCCTGATCTGGTCTGCAAAACGTTACATTCAGCATCATTACCCTGTCAATCTGGTCTGCAAAAAGTTACATTCAGCATCATTACCCTGTCAATCTGGTCTGCAAAAAGTTACATTCAGCATCATTACCCTGTCAATCTGGTCTGCAAAAAGTTACATTCAGCATCATTACCCTGTCAATCTGGTCTGCAAAAAAATACATTCAGCATCATTACTCTGTCAATCTGGTCTGCAAAAAAATACATTCAGCATCATTACTCTGTCAATCTGGTCTGCAAAAAGTTACATTCAGCATCATTACCCTGTCCATCGGGTCTGCAAAAAGTTACAATCACCATCATTATCCTGTCTAAACAAGTGTTTTGAAAAAATGAAAGAAACCACCGCGGATACTCTGGGAGAACTTGGAAGCCAAGTTTCACAAAGATCTGTGGTAAGTTTTCCTGGAATTGCAGTACACATACACACACAAACACACACACACACCTAGACCACTACCCTAATCTCGATTCCTGGTCTATTTTAAAACATTAGTCAAAATTGATAAATTTAAAAAAAGGAAGAAATATTTCTATGTTCTTTGTTGCATGTTTGTATCATTATCTAAGTGGAATATCATTGACAAAGGTACAGAGAACACATTCTAGCTACCATTGATATGTTAGTAAGCATTTCATATACGTTATAAGCACCGAGAGGACTGAAAATGTTTGTCACAAAATGTTGCCCAGCTGAAAACACATCTGTGAATTTTGGACCCAGCTGTTGTGAAATTCAAAAGTGTGTTTTTGTGGCTGTTATGTGAATTTGTTATTGTAACTTTGTTCTGCTACTTTACTGTCAGCAGTAACTAGGAATTGCTGTAGGTGTGATTAAATCATAAACTGTTCGGCACACTTACCTTTTAGGCTGTTCATTGCAATGTCATTTGCATTCAAGTTGCCTTGAATGTCGGCCACAGAACCTGGAAGTAGCAGAAAAACAATTTATTTGTATTTCTTCTACAGCTGCAACGACTAACAATCGTCACATGACAGCTCCGTACAATACTTGCTTGTCAATAGAACTGTCAAATCTGTTTACTCATAAAGCAACAACAACACTTTTACAAACATGACGCACAAATATACAAAAAGGCATATGAGTTAATCTAAAAACAATTAAAGAGACTGTGAACAATCCAAAATTCAGAATCAAAAAACAAGAAAGGACTAAGCTGTTAGGATTGTTTGTTGTTGATAAAACAATACGTCACAGTCAAAAATCTATCGACCCAACGGTCTTTTAAGTGCACAGACAAACAACTAGTGACGAAAACTTATCTTGATGGAATAACTCACCCGCTTGATTCATTCACTTATGTCTTTCTGGCAAGCGGCTGAACATTCCATCAAGATAAGTTTTTGTCACTAATTGTTTGTCCACAGTGCACTTAAAAGAGTGTTGGGTCGATATATTTGTATACATATTGTTTTGTCAATAACAACCGTTCCAACAACTTACCTTTCTTGGTTTATTATTCAAGATCTGAGTTGTTCAGTCAAAGTGTTTTTATGGAAGGAGTGTGCAGCAGACTCTGAGGTATTCCGGACATTATTCCCAATCCTACATGACATGTTTTAACACTGGTGCAATTCTGTAACACATGTAATGTTACATAGCCACCGGTGAATTAACAGAGAGAAAAATAAAGAAAAACGGTCATATAGGTTTTCGCATCCATGGGAGGTAATCGGAACCGACCAAACAGACTGAGCCAGTAGCGCGACAAAAATTATGGCGTGACAACCAGGTGACAGTCTACTTAAAGTAGCGCGGCATATGTTGCGACAACCAGCCTAAGGGTTAACACTTGTCTGGGGTCAGGGTGGGGGTGGGGTGTTTCTCTTTAAGGATCAGAGGCACATGCCTGTCCAAGACATCATTGGATGAAAAAATGGACACAGTGAGAAACTTGCTCCAACTCCTGCAATGATGTCAGCTGCGTACAGTGGAACCCGCCTTTTAAGACCTCCACAAATCTGGTCTACAAAAGGAGGGAGTCTTAAAGTGGGGGTAAATTTACAGAGGGTATGAAAAAAGTAAGGTCTTAAAAGAGAGGAAGTGTTAAATTGGGGGGTATTAACCCTTAGGCTGGTTGTCGCGACATATGTCGCGCTACTTTACGTATACTGTCACCTGGTTGTCACGACATATGTCGCGCTACTGGCTCAGTCTGTTTGGTCGGTTCCGATTACCTCCCATGGATGCGAAAACCTATATGACTGTTTTTTGTTATTTTTCTCTCTGTTAATTCCCCAGTGGCTATGTAACATGTGTTACAGAATTGCACCAGTGTAAGGGTTAAAAGTGTAGTTCCACTGTATTTGATGAGCGTAATTACTATGTGTCTATCAAAAGAAATGTACTCACTCTTCAGGGTCTCCAAGTGTTCATCTGAAAGACAGAAGCAGTACAAGTGTCAGTACATGTATGAACAAGAGGCGAAGCCTTCAAGGCTCACGTAAGAAATAGACAAACAGTAACACAAACTCAATCACTCCGTCACACATACACACCCACACACACAGTAAGCTTAGGTGACACTGTGCAAGAAAGAGAGACACTAGATCTAGATCTGTCTGTGTCTGCATGTAGCCTACTTACAGGGACACGACTGCCAAATAGTCTCGGCCCGCTCAAAATAACAATGACCGAGACCACACACACCACGCGAGAGAGAAAGACTACAGGGAGGCATGCCGTCATGATGCATTAATTGACGTCAAACACTTTTGACCGTGACGTAATCTTATGCGAGCTTTATCCATAGTCTTGGATAACCACTCACACATAGACTCGGAAATGTTAAAGTTTCTACCACAGGCACAGACATACACACACACACACACACACACACGCACGCACAAACGCACAGACAGACAAAGTTACGATCGCATAGGCTACACTTCGTGAGCCAAAAATAAGTCTTGATCGAACTACATTTGAGTAATTTGCACTGAAACATTTTACCAGTTTAAAAAGTTTTCAAAATATCAGGTTGACCCTGGTTTGAAAAAAACAAAACCCACCAAAAAAACAAATATAAATAAAGAAAGAAATTACAAAAATAATGATTTAATTCATCTGGAGTCAAACAAACGTGACCTTGTGAACAAACAGTACCCTTGTGCTATCGTGGGTTGACTTATTTTGACATCACAGTACCCCTAAGCTATCGTGGATTCTATGTGTTGAAATGATCTGACGGAATAGCCGATTCTGTTATTTGCATAGGTCAAATTGCTGTCAGGCCGAATTCATTTTGATGTAATTGACGCGAGATCAGTTGCGAGACTTTTTCTGGGGCTTTTCTTTTCCAACGATTCTTGTGGGGATCAGACGTGTTTTTCTGTCGGGCTGATTTTTATAGCGTCGTGTTCGGTGTTGCGTGATGTGTCTGTCACAAGTTGAGATGGAAACTGAGATGTGAGCGTTGTCTTGCGGGTAATTTTTAAGCCTCCAAGCTGAAATGCAATACCAAAGTCCGGCCTTCGTCGAAGACTGTTTTACAAAAATTTCAATCAATTTGATTGAACAAGAAGAGCAAACGCTCGATCGAGTCACTTTCGCAGTTCTGAATATTATATGAGGCATCAGATGGACAGGAAGAAATTGCTATTCACAACACAATGAGTCACGTTCACATAAAATTTGAGCCCGGTCACTTTTATAGTTTCCGAGAAAAGCCCAACGTTAAGTTGTGTGTTGCCGAACAGAAAAGGCTAGTTATCTCCCTTGTTTTTCTGATAACGTTCGTAAAAGGCTACAGATGTAAATACTTTGATGTAAAGAATAATCCTACAAAGTTTCAATCACATCCGATGAACTTTGTCAAAGATATAAAATGTCTAATTTTTCCTTTGACGCTGACCTGTGACCTTGAAAAAGGTCAAAGGTCAACGAAACCATCGTTAAAGTGTAGAGGTCATTGGAGGTCACGACTAAACAAAATATGAGCCGGATCGCTTTGATAGTTTCCGAGAAAAGTCCAACGTTAAGGTGGTGTCTACGGACGGCCGGCCGGACAGACTAACACTGACCGATTACATAGAGTCACATTTTCTCAAGTGACTCAAAAAAGAGGGTGTGACGGTGCCGCCTCAACTTTTAGAAAAAGCCGGATGACGTCATCAAAGACATTTATCAAACAAATTAAAAAAACCATCTGGGGATATTATACTCAGGAACTCATGTATGTAAAATTTCATAAAGATCGGTCCAGTAGTTTACTCTGAATCGCTCTACACACACACACACACATACACACACCACGACCCTTTCTCGATTCCCCCTCTATGTTAAAACATTTAGTCAAAACTTGACTAAATGTAAAAAAAGAAGGCAAAGGCTTGCATCCACTGAGAACAGTTTGTACGTTAACTACCGTTTGACAAAACAAATGTAGCCAATTTGCTTTGAGAAAGAAACCAGATTAAAACAGGCGGGTTTACTTAGCTTAAACGTTAGTACATAGTTAATCTTCAAAGGGCCGATGGTCAAGGCGTTTCAACCGTTCAAGTTCGATTGAAGGCGAAGGAGATGGCAGTGGCGAAGAATATTGTTTTTTGGTTTTTTTCCTACGTATGATGTTTTTCCTCATTTTTTTTCTTTCTTTTTTTTCTTTCATGCCGTCGCCTTATGCACGACGACACCATCGCCTTATCCATGGCATCACCTTATTCTAGGATTTTTTCAGTTGTTTTTTTAAAAGTAGGGGTTGCGCCCTATACACGGCAGCGCCTTATAGTCC
This sequence comes from Littorina saxatilis, assembly GCF_037325665.1. NCBI lineage: Eukaryota > Metazoa > Mollusca > Gastropoda > Littorinimorpha > Littorinidae > Littorina > Littorina saxatilis. Next base: position 11,346,327 of record NC_090260.1, read on the forward strand.
GAAAAGTACGGTATTTATTTCAATGAGAAATGTGAAGTCCGGAGTAATCTTAACACGGTACACTGACAGGAGGTCTAACATTCACCCGAGGTTACAAGACCAACCAGCTACAGTCGACTCCGGATATTACGTCACCCCTCGGGGGATGTATTTGAGCGACGTTATACGCGGTGACGCTGTATCCGGTTCATCGGTTATAACGTCACTTTTACGCGCGGGTGATGTTATATCCGGAGTCCAAGAGTTATGTCCCTTTCTAAAGTACTGACTGTTTTAATAAAACTGTGCAGAAATGGAAAGTGCATGCATTAGTGTTGTTTAAAAATTACAACAACATATTGTTGTAAGTTTTAAACTAACTTATTACAATAATCTTTAATTCACTTCCTCATATATAGAATTGTGGACTATTCTCTTCTTTGCGTATTTCCAAAACCTGGCTATACCATGAATACAAAATTGTATACACAACATTTTCCCCGAAATTCGGCAACAGTAGTAAATGTACAATGTTGTAGGCTGCATGCTGATTCTGAGACAGGTTGCTGGTGTTGGAGTGACAAGCTCCGTCTGGTTCCATCGACAATCTCAGTCTTTAATTATAGTGTCCAACGTTATTAGCTTTAAGGACACACACACATATGGATGTCGTTTATTCATATTCTGCTCTCATCTTGACCTGTCCTTGATGTCCGAAGAAATAACAAGTCGCGTAAGGCGAAAATACAACATTTAGTCGAGTAGCTGTCGAACTCACAGAATGAAACTGAACGCAATGCCATTTTTCAGCAAGACTCGTGGCATCGTCAGTCCACCGCTCATGGCAAAGGCAGTGAAATTGACAAGAAGAGCGGGGTAGTAGTTGCGCTGAGAAGGATAGCACGCTTTTCGGTACCTCTCTTCGTTTTAACTTTCTGAGCGTGTTTTTAATCCAAACATATCATATCTATGTTTTTGGAATCAGGAACCGACAAGGAATAAGATGAAAGTGTTTTTAAATTGATTTCGAAAATTTAATTTTGATAATAATTTTTATATTTTTAATTTTCAGAGCTTGTTTTTAATCCAAATATAACATATTTATATGTTTTTTGAATCAGAAAATGATGGAGAATAAGATGAACGTAAATTTGGATCGTTTTATAATTTTTTTTTTTTACAATTTTCAGATTTTTAATGACCAAGGTCATTAATTAATTTTTAAGCCACCAAGCTGAAATGCAATACCGAAGTCCGGGCTTTGTCGAAGATTATTTGACCAAAATTTCAACCAATTTGGTTGAAAAATGAGAGCGTGACAGTGCCGCCTCAACTTTCACGAAAAACAGGATGACGTCATCAAAGACTTTTATCAAAAAAATGAAAAAAAAACGTCTGGGGATATTATACCCAGAAACTCTCATGTCAAATTTCATAAAGATCAGTCCAGTAGTTTAGTCTGAATCGCTCTACTCACACACACACACACAGACACACATACACCACGACCCTCGTCTCGATTCCCCCCTCTACGTTAAAACATTTAGTCAAAACTTGACTAAATGTAAAAATGACGAGAACTTCATGGGTCCTTATACGTAATTAATGTCTATTTGACTTATATTATTATTATTAACGAAGAAGTTTCTCGTCAACAGCAAAGTGGCTGCCCACCTTTACGCACAATCGTTCTGGTAGTAACAACTTTGGGTTCATAGTTACCCCCTTTCCCCCATCCACCGTCTCCACCACATCTAGTGAGCGAGACGTTATACTCGTTAGACTACTACTGTATTATTATTATCATTATAACGTCCGACTTGATATGACGTCCATGGCTTTCCAAGTTGAGTCAAAATAGTGCTTTAAGAGTGCATTATCACTTTTCTCAATTTGTCGGTTCACTGCACTTAGTGTTTACCTTTACAATTTAGCCTGGGCGACCTACTCAGCCTGTCGACAACGCCCAATTGAAAGTGACGCTCAGCCTCCTCGTCGAGGGCAGTTGTAGTCTGTATTCTACGGACCAAAAAACAAACAAACGTCGTAGTCTGTTCTCATCCTCTCGACCTTCTCCTAGTCCTACCGTCATTTCAATAATCGAGTTTTTTTATATGCGTGATTGAAGGACAGAAGTAGACAGATCCATTCGCACGCGCTCGCGCAGGAGTAACCATGTATGCTCGATATGAAACTTTTTAAAACAATTTCTTTTAGTTAAAAACAAAAACAGGAACTCACAACACGAATGAAATGGAACATTTTTCTTTTAATTAAAAACCTAGAACAGGAACTCACAAAACGAAATGAAATAAAACATTTTTCTTTTGATTAAAAACCTCGAACAGGAACTCACAAAACGCATGCAGCAAAAATGATTATGCCTTGAACCTAGTTTTCCTTGGGTCTCTAACAACGGGAAAACGGAAAAACTTGAATACCGTTAACACACAAAACTTGTGACACGTGTAGGGTAAATGAACATGCCTTGACAGTCGTTCACCATGCAAACTGCTGCATATGGGGATTGATATGACGTTATAACCGACATGGATGAGTGACGTTATAACTGGGTGACGTTATATCCGGTGACGTTATATCCGAGGTTAAAATAGTCTTGGAAAGAAGGAATTGAGCCGGGACCGGTGTTTGGGTGACGATATAACGGGGTGACGTTATATCCGGCGACGTTATAAACGAAGTAGACTGTATTAGACTAATCAGAGTTCAAAGGCTTAGATCTTGCGGCATATTCAGAGAGAAACACAGTCACACTCTGTGTGCTTCCTTTAACTTGCGGCCCTCACAACAAAGTAGCCCATTATTGTGTGGATTTTCCCCTGACGTGGGGGTTGCCATTTTTACAACAAAGTGCCTTGTACCTGTAGTTCTCAAAATACTGTTTTTAAACAATAAAGAGTTGAAGACCAGGGATGTCGTTAGGCGTCGGACATCGGACATTTATCAATGAAAATCCCCAAATGTCCGATTCACATTGCCGCATGTCGGTCAGATGTCCTATCGTTTTAGCCTGAGCGTGGTCATTGTCCGATATGTATTCCATTCCTTCGGACAGCGCGATATTCTTTAATTTTCATTTCAAGATACAAATCTTCTAAAAGACCGAACACTCTCGTGTTCAGCTGACACTGAAGTTGCCAGTGCCGCGTGCGGATCTTTTCTTTTGTCGGGAATTCCCGAACCGTTTGCGGTATGCGCCGTTTGGGTATAACCGTCTCGGTGCAGCGCACTGATCTAAAAATCGTACATTATGATTAGATAAGTACATGCTACAGGAGTACGGGAGACAACTCCAACGGACTAAATTTGTCGTCTGCTTTTGTTTTCGATACGAGACAAAGCACTGAATTATGCCGCTGAAAAAAAACTAAAGCCTGCAAAAAATCAGCATTAGATCAAACCGATCATTTTGTTTTTCAACTTTTATCCAAATCATGCAGTTTGTAATCAAAGTAAGAGCTCTGAAGTTGTTCATGTTGGTTTCTTTTTTGTGGTTTCTTTGAAACTAAACAAATACAACATTATACGCACACTGTCTGTGTTGATGTATATATTACTATATTATGTGTCTGTTCTACGGCGCGCACGCATGTGTGTGTGTGTGTGTGTGTGGGCACATGACTCTGGAACAATTCTATGGAATGTGTTATAAGCTGTTTGGCGCAAATTCATAATGTCCTAATTACACTTTCTGAAAGCAAAAAAAATGTCCTATTGAAGCTGAAGAACTCAAAACATTTGTCCTATAGGTGTGAATTTGTAGCAACATCCCTGGAAGACAAAACAACTTACCAGCCATGATGTCGTTGAACTTGATCTCAGTGAATGAGTTGTATTTGTAAAAACTGCAAACACAAAACAATCATTGTCAGTTGATCCGAAGGAATGTGAATCATCTTTCTCAGCCCAAAGACTTTGCTGTTAGCTGGAGACTTTTACAGAAAGCAAGATTGGCACAGGAGAGAGAATATATATAGTGTGTCGGGTGTGTGTGTGTGTGCTCAGTCACCAAGGATTTTGCACAAAGTTGTGGGAAGAAAGAGAGAGAGAGAGAGAGAGAGAGAGAGAGAGAGAGAGAGAGAGAGAGAGAGAGAGAGAGAGAGAGAGAGAGAGAGAGAGAGAGAGAGAGAGAGAGAGAGAGAGAGAGAGAGAGAGAGAGAGAGAGAGAGAGAGAGAGAGGTTCTTCTCCTAATCTTGAACAAATAGCAAATAAAGAGTCAGCACCACAGCCAAACTCTATAGACAACATTTACTCAAGCAAAAGCCATGCCAATCAAGTACATGGTGCAGATGACACTGAGAACAGACCTGCCAACCATTGTAAGGCCTAAAAAAAAAAATAGGTGTGGTTACAGTAACCCGACCTGCCCTATTTTTAGGGGCCGACCCTATAACTTTTCATTACATTTGTCAAAAAACCCACACAAAAAAACAACAAGAAAACGAGTGCAGAAAACGCAATTAAAGCAAAATCGCTCGAGTCGCACATTTATTTCCCTGTCAAGTAGGTTTAATTTGTACACATTAGAAAAAAAATTTAAAAAAGAAATTGATTGCCTACCTTCCAACCTTATTTTTTTTAGATATGTTACCGTAACCACACCTTTTTTTTTTGTTGGTTGGCCTAATGCCTCAATCATAACAATTTTCTTCTTTTTTTTAATTCAGCAATGCAAATAGTGCTAAGAATAAGATTAAGGAATATCCAACTGTTAGCAGTTTTACGCTTGGTGTAACATCTTAGCAATTAGTGTCAAAATGTAGTATGTATGCTACACCGACAGGTGAAAGCGTTGCTGTTGTCAGCTCTTTAGTTTCAGAAACATTGTAAAATGTTCAATCAAGCTGGGATCAGAATTAGCAAGAGATTCTGTGATTGATCTGATTTTAATGAACACTGGCGAGGTGCAGTGATTAAAACTCAGCTGGGTTCCAGCACAAGAGCACATGATTAGGCCCCCCCAAAAATAGGTCTGTTTACGGTAACATAGGCCAAAAAAATAGGGTCGGTAGGTCGGGATTTTTTTTTCCTCCAAAAAACCATATTTTTACGTTATTTTGCCAAAAAAACAAGATTTTTTTTTTCCCCCCCCAAATGCCAAAAAAAAAAGTCTAGGGTCGCGCGAAAAAACTAGGGTCGGTCGGGTTACCGTAAACAGACCTATTTTTTTTTTGGCCTTACAAAATAACAAAGCAATCTGCTTAAAATTTGTTTTCAAACTTCTGCACTTACCGTGTAGTAAATAATTGAAATAATGATATATATACCACCCAGCATTGTGGAGGAAGGAACAGTAAACTTAAAATGCATAAGATAAGGCCCCCCCAAAAAAAGTTGTATGTTTCTGGTAACATGGTTACAAAAAATAGGGTAGGTAGGTAAGGATTTTTGTTTTTTGTTTTTGTGGTCAGGGTAGAAAATAACTATACAGTGACGCAAAGAGACTGGACTTACTAGAAAGACAACACATTACAAAACAAATGAGACAAAAGGGATGTGGGGTTATCCCCCTTGTGTCGTCTGCTGTCTGTTACTTTTGTTTTGACACTTTTTTTCTTCTTTTTATTTACAAATGCAATCAAAATGTCTTGGGTCGGCGGGAAAAAACTAGGTAGGGTCGGGTGACCAGAAACATACAACTTTTTTTTTTGTGCCTAACCACTGGAGATCACATAATGATGTTCTGAACGAATCTCTTAATTAGTTGAGATCATTTTAAGTGTAAGACATAGTATTGGTAATATGTGGGCGGGGATGTAGCTCAGTCGGTAGCGCGCTGGATTTGTATCCAGTTGGCCGCTGTCAGCGTGAGTTCGTCCCCACGTTCGGCGAGAGATTTATTTCTCAGAGTCAACTTTGTGTGCAGACTCTCCTCGGTGTCCGAACACCCCTGTGTGTACACGCAAGCACAAGACCAAGTGCGCACGGAAAAGACCCTGTAATCCATGTCAGAGTCTGGTGGGTTATAGAAACACAAAAATACCCAGCATGCTTTCTCCAAAAACAGCGTATGGCTGCCTAAATGGCGGGGTAAAAAACGGTCATACATGTAAAATTCCACTCGTGCAAAAAAAACCCACGAGTGTACATGGGAGTTTCAGCCCACGAACGCAGAAGAAGAAAGAAGTATTGGTAATATGAATCGTAGTACTAATGCTCAGCAGTAGCAGTAGTTTTTGGAACAGGTGTTTTTGCCTTGGCCTGGCATTGGATGTGCCATTCTTTGGTTGCATACACTTATCCAAAAACAAAGAGACTGCCAACGTTCCAAAATTCAGAATAAAAAAACAAGAAACTTAAAGGTAGGTTGTTGGAACGTTTGTTAGGCCCAAAAAAAAAATATGTCTGTTTCCGGTAACATCGCCGAAAAAAATAGAGTCGGTCGGTTGTTGTTTTTTTTACCTTACGTGTTTGTTTTTTTTCCTGGCGTCATTGGCCGCCATGTTTTTTTTGCGTGACGAGGAAATGGGAGGTAAGTCTCTTCGATTGTGAAGTCTCATCGACCGATTACCTCCCGGTTTTTTGTGTGTTTTTTTAATTTTGGTGTGAAAAGCAAAACAAACTTTAGGGTCGGCGCTTAAAAATAGGGTTGGTCGGGTTACCGGAAATAGACATATTTTTTCTTTTTGGCCTTATTGACAAAACAATACATTTACAGATATTTTGGACCCAACAGTCTTTTAAGTGGACAGACAAACAAATATTTACACAAAACTTATCTTAATAGTTCTATCCGTTTCACACCCACTTGCCAGGAAGCTAGAACTATCAAAATAAGTTTTGTGTTACTGTTAGTGTTAATATAATTTGTTTGTCTGTCCACATAAAAGACCGTTGGGTCGAAATATCTGTGAATATATTGTTTTGTCAATAACAAACGTTCCAACAACCTACCTTTCTTGCATACACTTAGTTTTATCTTTCTAACAATGCAACAATAATGGTCATTCATGACCGTGGTTGCAAAATGGAAGAAGGTCAATGTTGTGGAGTTGTCCCGATTTTTAACAATGTCACTGTCAGTAATTGCTGCAAATTTTGAACATATATCATACTCGGCATTCCTTGAAAAGCAGATTTGAAATAAAATTCCGACAGATTTTAACCACAAATTCGATTATTTAGAATACGCATCGAATGGTTACGTCCGGAAAAAAAAACGTTTTGCCAATTTATGAAACAAAATTCTAAGTCAGAAAACTACTTTTAATTACGAATAAGAATTAAGTCTCCATGAGTGGGCCCAAAGTTTGAATCAGCAGTACTTTAGAGGGGAGGGGGGATTGTCAGAGTGGAGTTTATGTGGGATAAACAAGGCCGGCTGACGTCCTACCCATAGCCGCATGTTAACTTTCACTATCAGTCTCATTATCACTTTCAGTGTATCACCGACACCCTAGAATATATTCAACCATGACAAAATCCGTATCAGAATCAGCCCGGGCTGACAAACGATGAACTGCAGATTATTAATGAAGATTTTGCTCGTCCAGAACATCTGTGCAGGCAGCGAGTGCACAGTGTGTAAATTAAACAGAAACTTGGAAGTTGTAACAGCCGCCATATTGTTCCAAACAACCGGAAATACTCCATTTGGGTACGAGATCCGTTTGAGAATCAGACAAAATCGAGACTGAGCCTGGGGGAAGCTGATTTACTGATGAGGATGTAATCATCATCGGATTTCTTTAAACACATTTTTTTTTTAAGTCTAAAATTTGGTACGGCGATCGCCGTACCCACCGTATCGCGTCCTACGTCCCTGCAATAAAGTATTGACCGAATGAAACGCAGCTCATTCGCGCCCCCTAGTGATTTTTTTATCATTTTCAAATTGTCATAAAGTATTAATCAGATAAGGTAAATCCAAAACAAAACCAAATTCGTGGAGGATATTCTACTGGCTCTAGGAGTAGTGCATTGTATTTAATTGTTTTTGTTTTTTACTTTTTCATAAATTGTGTTATACAAGGTATAGGGGTCAAGCGAGCCGTGACCGGCTGATTGCAGGCAAACGTGTCACTTCAACACGCTACAAAAATCGTACAAATGCATATTTTTTAACAAGATGAAGACACTTGTGGAGGCAATTCATTTCTCAACAAGGTCATTAAATTAGAATTATTAGCCAATGCGTTAAATACTGCACTGAACAAATGAGCCATAGATCACCGTTAGACAGTTTTACAAAGGGTTGTTTGGCAAAAGCTCATTCGCACGAAATCGACGTAATGATTTCTTTGAAAACCAGGGGCTATTTGTGGTCAAGTGTCTGGTCTACACGAACAGCCTATTACTAGAAGAAAATTTTACGACGATATTCTACAACTTGAAAATGATGAAAAATCATTTGCAACAGTGGGCGCGAATGAGTTGTGTTTTTTTCACCGGGTACTGTACATACAGTAATGAAAATGAAAATACACAACAAAACAAATAAATAGAAGCAAACAATCAACAATACAATAACCAACAAAACCAGTGGCAACTGAAGGTATCTTAAGTGAGGGGAGCAAGGGGAACAACTGCAACTCGTTTGGTCCGTTCATTTTCATTACTTGAAGGGAGACAACTTCATCCATGAAAATCATTTCTTTAAAGGTGGTCGTCTACATTTTTTGCTTTTTTTTCAATAATCTTATGGTTATATTTCGATACAAAATTATGTCAAATGATGAATGAACCATTGGGAAAAAAATTATAGAAAAAAAATATATATGTAAAAAGGATTTTATTTTTGGGTAGCATGACTCACGCTTCCAATATTTTCTGTTTGCTGAGAACATGTGCTTTGGCTCAAAATATACATCCCAATCAAATTCATGTCACTATGCTTACAGCCACGCCCAAACAAGTGCAGCGACGGTTTGACACTGGAGCGCTGTCCACGCTTTTTTTTAAACGCACGAAATGCACGGGATTTGAGAGGAGTTTTGCGCTTGGCATTTTCCAAATAAGGATATCCTACTATGAGTACTACGCTGGAATACTACAATGAATTTTCCAACGGTTACACTGGCTTCGTCTTTCCTGATCGAAAGGGGGTGTATTGTTGATATTTGTAGATAATAGACTCTGCATTTTAATGGTCAAATGGCGATTTCGGTATAAAAATGTAGACAAGGACCTTTAAAGAAAATCGCTCAAGGCGTACGTGCAACTTGTGCGAGAACATTGTTGAATTGAATTTTGATAGTGCTTTTGTACGTACTTAAAATCTGATTAGTTCACGTTGGGCCCTTTTACAGACAGCGGTACTCATTTTCTAAGCTTCTTATGAAGCTAGACCTTGCAGTCCATTACCGGTGATCGCCGAGAAAAGCTGGTTGACCCGTTATGCGGGACAGGTCAAGCAAGTCCTGGCGAAGCATGCCAAAATAAGGCCCAGTTTGCACAAACAATTTTCTTACTTTCTAAACTCTTCTTCAAAGTCAGTAAACAAAACATTTTTAGCATTTTTGGAATCGATAGGAAATGCAATGCAATCACGGATCAGTGTTGAATTTTAGCGCTGAGTGTTACTTCTGCTCCTATCATCCAACTTATTGAGGCTCTAATTTTGCTGAACTTGCGGCAAGCATAAAGAGTAATTTTAGTTACTACTCAAATTACGGAATGAACTGTTCAGATACATCTCAGCAACATGGGGTTTAAAAAAAACCCTCGAAGCCGCCATTTAAGGTTTTTTTAACAAAAGCTGGAGACCAAAAACTAGCCTATTTTCTGAAAAAGGGGACAATCATGGCAGACATTTTCCTCGGTCATATGACCAAATAAGATAGTGTTTCATTTTGGAGCTCCATTAGTCCATTCATAATTTCATTTCATAAGTCTTAATATTCCTTGTTTAAATAAAAGCTACTTGATTCGGTTTTTGTTTTTTTAAAGTCCATAATAACCCATATCATTGTGATCTCTCAAGTCACAACGCTAAAGTTCCACATTACCTCGATTTATACCTGTTAAAAACTCTCATCATCATACAGCCAATTTGTAAAAAAAAAAATAAATAAATAAAAAAAGCACACCCAGGTTGAACAAATACAAAAGAGATGTTCCGCAATTAAGTAACAATTCAAATCGCCTAACAACCCTGACGCCGGACACTGTAAATTAGCTTCAAATTTCACCGCCCATCCCTAACCCACCCAGGTCGATAACAACTGCAGAAAACAAATTAGTTCAGAGTAAACTTGAATTCTTTAGGCGATGAATGCAGACTTTCGGGAGAAAAAATCAAACATAAGCTCACTAAATTTAAAAACACGTCTCTTACCTTCGAATTCTGGGAACGCAAAGATCGTCTGTCTAAAAGTTTTTTCCCGCGGCAAATTTGGATTTTCCGAAAGGGGGGGACAGGTTTTCCATCGTTACAGTCCATCCCATTAAATGTTTGTTAATCCGTTCTATTTTAGTCAAAGTTGTTTACAAAAGAAGTTTAAATGTTGTCTGGCTCTAATTATCATTAACATTCATGGAAGGCAATGCAAAATAAAGTAATTAATAACTAAGCTCGACACCCCTCGCAAATCTAGAATCGAGCCAGTCCATTGCGGCCAATCAGACGCACGCCTGGCTTCTCAAGACCCAGATCACACCGTGTAATTGAATCATATTGGTGATGATGGGGGTTCGAGGGCGGTGGTGGGGGTGGGTGGGGGTGGTAGGGGAGGCAACTGAGACAAGTCTGATGAGAGAAAGAAACACAGAACTCTGTGGAGCAACAAAGATACAGACGAACCTGCTCACAACGATCCCTGATTTTGTTGTTATTCTTTTTTTCGCCCACCTGTGTATAGAATGGCCACGGCCACATGGCATGTGTGTGTGTGTGTGTGTGTGTGTGTGTGTGTGTGTGTGTGTGTGTGTGTGTGTGTGTGTGTGTGTGTGTGTGTGTGTGTGTGTGTGTTCGCGACACAGCATGCGACAAATTATGCAGTGTCTGCGACAGGTAAATATTGTGTTGGCAGGGTATTTTTTTGTATCTGTGCCATATTTTGCGACACGGCGTGCGACAAACTGTGCAAAGTCTGCGACAGGCAGCAGCCCAGGTTGCGGCACAGCCCGGCACTGCGTGGTCCGTTCCAACAGGTGGCAGTGTACGACTAGCAGCACCCGGCGACACTGACTGCACTCAACTGAACTTCTCAGTCTCTGTCTGCCTGCCAGCACCGGGCTGGAAACTAACAACTCAATATTGCCGAGCTTGCAAAAGGTTCAGAAATTCAAAAAAGGCAATGGGATTTATAAATTATGTTCGAAACACAGGGGTTGGTGTAATTCAAAGCATTACAAAGGCGTTCAGGCCGTTTTAGACACTAATAGCTCTATAACAAACAAAATGCAATCGTCGCATAGTAAATGTCTGGCGTCTGCTTCTGATAACAATCGTCTGTCGTCTGCTGCAGCCCGTTTGGTAGCGTTTCTTTTCTCTCTCTGTTAGGCCCGAGTCACAAAACATAATCTACATATATAAATTAAAAGTAAAGACGCTCACAAACACGCTCCACTCCAAGACAGAAACTAAAACCATAGAAAGTACACTCTTTGCTAAAACCGACCATATCCCTCAACAAATTCATCATGCTCAACCCCATTTTGAAATATTGCAACAACAGCTTTCGAGAACTAAAACAACGACCATGCCTATAGCAGGATACTTCCTCCTGTCCTCCGCCTGCCCAAAGATAGGCAAGTTGGTCCTAAGATGACGTAACTATATAATAATTTAGTTTTATTTGCCTCGAGAAGAGGAGGGGGAGGGGGGAGGGGCTGAGGGTTTGGGGGGGGGGGGGGTGGCTTTCAGGTGTGTGGAAGGTTTTAACTCGCCATACGGCAGCAAACCTGAACACACCGGGCCACCGGAACGGACGGCACTGACCCTGTGAAGTGGGTGGTCAGCAGGAAGAATGCTCAGTCTTTGTTCACACACACACACACACATTAACGCGCACACTCGCCTGTTTCCCCCCCCCCCTCTCACCCTGTCTCTCTCGATCTCTCTTTCTCTCTCTCTCTCTGTGTCTCTTTCTCTGTCTGTCTCAGTCTGTCTCTGTCTGTCTGTCTCTCTCTCTCCCTTTCTCTCTTTGTCTCTGTGTCTCTCTTTCTCTCTCTCTGTCTCTCTCTCTGTCTCTCTCTCTGTCTCTCTGTGTCTCTCTCTGTTTCTCTGTCTCTGTCTTTATCTATCTTTCTCTCTCTCTGGAATTCTCTGCTATTTGAGATAAAGGGATCAAGCACGAGGACTGAAATACTTTAAATCACAGCTTTGCAAATACTTGTTGTCACGCTCAGTCACACTATAAAGCTGTTCCTGCTATCTAACTTATAAAGATGGTTTCTCTGTGTGAGTGTTTGTATGATGACCAAAGGCTCCGAAACGGCTGCACCAACTGAGACAGGAAATTTATTAAGGAGATTTCTATAGCGCATAACTAAAAGCACTATTGTTTAAATGCAGAGTATGCTCTTCGCCACTCGAGTCGTGTCATACGATACTTTTGGAAATACAAACTTAAAAGGATTTAACAAGTGCTGAAATTAAATGGGGTCGAGACACACCCGTCTTACATCTAGTAGAATACACCCCTTATCAATAGTTCCGGCGTTACATGGAAGAAAGACGGAAACCCAAGGCAATTCTGATTGGTCGAGAAATTTTCATCGTCTGCACGGCAAAGCAGGGTACTTAGGAACACGAGTGAACGCAACGGTGCCTTTCCATCACATGTCAAACATAGACTTCAAATACAATCCATTTTGGTGGTATATATGTTACAGTTAATCTGTGAAACCAGGGAATACGTGTATTAGCTAGGTAATACATGAATTAACTGACGGAAAAACCCCAGTTAATTCATGTATTACCTAAAATAGTTTAGTTAATACACGTATTCCCTGGTTTCACAGATTAACTGTAACATATACACTGTCTCAATGGTTGTAATGGAAGTTACTGACTTCGGAAATGGGGGTCCACATTTTCAGTGCAGAATTCAAAACGTTTCTAACGAATGATGGATTGAAACTGCTGTGGAATAAAGTTATCTGGAAGCAAAAAAGTTATGGCACACAGTCCTTGTATTTCAAACTGTGTGTGTGTGTGTGTGTGTGTGTGTGTGTGTGTGTGTGTGTGTGTGTGTGTGTGTGTGTGTGTGTGTGTGTGTGTGTGCGTGAAAGAGAGAGAGAGAGATAGAGAGAGAGAGAGAGAGAGAGACAGAGAGAGAGAGAGAGAGAGAGAGATGTTTAAACAATTTATAACCGGCATTCAAAGGAACAGTACTTACGCAGGCACACAGTCGCAAAAACATACATGCACACACACACACACACACACACTCACACAAATAAACACACACACACGCACACACACACACACACACACATAAACACACACACACACACACACACACACACTCACACAAATAAACACACACACACACACACACACACAGTTTGAAATACAAGGGTTAATAACAGGTCCGCGGCCATATTGGAATTCGGGTATGCATATATAGCGTTTTTGCGAGTTATATTCTTCTTCTTCCAGTTGACTTGAGCGCGTTGATTCTTTGCAGAAAGTGCAATTTTGCAGTCTTCAAGCCATGAAGTTGCTGTTTCGAATTTCCGAAAAATGAGTGTTACATCGGTCACACAAACATGCGAGTTTTCGTGTTTTCAATGAACATATAGTAGTCACATACAGTGTATATTTCACCGCACCCAAACACAGACAACAGAGAGAGAGAGAGAGAGAGAGAGAGAGAGAGAGAGAGAGAGAGAGAGAGAGAGAGAGAGAGAGAGAGAGAGAGAGAGAGAAGCAGAGAGAGCGGGAGAAAGAAAGAGAAAGGGAGAGAGAGAGAGAGAGAGAGAGAGAGAGAGAGAGAGAGAGAGAGAGAGAGAGAGAGAGAGAGAGAGAGAGAGAGAGAGAGAGAGAGAGAGAGAGAGAGAGAAATACCCTAGGACACGCCGCCTCGAACGGCAACGAACATACTCTGCAATTCCCGTCCAAATCGATGCGGTCATTTCGGAGCCTATCGTAATCATACCCACCACGTACCACACAATCATACCCACCACGTACCACACAATCATACCCACCACGTACCACACAATCATACCCACCACGTACCACACAATCATACCCACCACGTACCACACAATCATACCCACCACGTACCACACAATCATACCCACCACGTACCACACAATCATACCCACCACGTACCACACAATCATACCCACCACGTACCACACAATCATACCCACCACGTACCACACAATCATACCCACCACGTACCACACAATCATACCCACCACGTACCACACAATCATACCCACCACGTACCACACAATCATACCCACCACGTACCACACAATCATACCCACCACGTACCACACAATCATACCCACCACGTACCACACAATCATACCCACCACGTACCACACAATCATACCCACCACGTACCACACAATCATACCCACCACGTACCACACAATCATACCCACCACGTACCACACAATCATACCCACCACGTACCACACAATCATACCCACCACGTACCACACAATCATACCCACCACACAAACGTACACACATTAACAGCAACCAGCTTTATACATCAGACATGAAAATTGGTTGATTAAAGGTACTGAACTTGTCAAATCCAGGTGCACGGAGCCCCTGGGGCTTTTAGTCATACCTCAGGCAGCTATCCGTTAGAAGAACTACCAAGTTTCATTGACTTGCACCCAAAGAGTCAAGAACTGCGATTTTTTTACGAATTAATTTCGTACTCGGACCGGGGTGTTGCAGGCAGCTCTGTTTCCTCCTTGGGGATGAAGCTACCAGGGGAAGGGATTGTGTTGGAGGTGCGGGTAGAGGGGTAGCCCTTCCGGTGCTCCCCCTTGGACCTCCCTAGTCTAGGACCCTGGGTCTTCGCGAGGTGGCCTTTGTGGCGTAATCCCTCCGGACTAGCATAACGTTTCCCTATCCCAAGACCGACCGTGCGTGGTCTATGACCACATCCTCTACGAGGTGACCCTATCAACTAGGCAGCGCAAGCCCCTAGGCGAATTACGGCTGATCTAGAGGAGAGAACCTCGATAAAAAAACCTGAGCTGCCATGAAGACGTAGCATGTTGGCTGAGGATAGCGGGCAGACCTTCTGTGCCGACACCCATCTACAGGAGAAAACCAGGCATGCACGCATCAAACCCAACATGGCCATACAAACGGATATTCGACGGTATGGTGCTCGTCCCGCGGATCGCCAGGCGGAGACAGCGCCGGGTCCCCAGCCTAAAAGCTGTGGGGGACAGCGGCATCACTGCGGCCGACTGCGGGATTCGCACTCAACACTGGACTTGACATCTGGACGTATGGCCGGGAACGTAGAAGAAGAAGAAGAAGACAAGTACTCGGACCCGGCTGGTCTTGACCTATTTTTGGATCTAAATTTAGATCAGGTAGATCACCACATCATGTACAAAAAGACACGTCACTATGTCAGACATCATCATGAGTTTGTGTAAGACCAAATGGAGGCCGGAATAAGAATAAGAATAAGAATACTTTATTATCTCATAGAGAAATTCAGGCGTGGTACATAACAATAGTACAAACAAGACATTGATTTTACATAAAACATATAGCACTATATAACAGGGCAGGTTATAGAAACACCTTCCACATACCTCTCTGGACATTCCTTGCATTGTTCTTACGCATTCAGACATGAACACATCCATGTCTCATTTACACATCGCACACATGGACATTCTTATACGCTCAATCACTCAGTTGAATCGAACCGACCAAACACCACGTAATAACTAGGTTAATTTATGCACTCGCGTGAACAAGAAACTGTCGAGCTTCACAGATGTCGTCGTTGGGTAGTTTTGGTTTTGTTTTACTACCATAGGATGATTTTTGAACTGTAAATGCACTCAGCTGCAACAAAAACGCAAAACGAAGGCTGTGAGCTCCACTGTGCCTTTAAAATCTACATGGCCGAAGCAATGTTTTCATAAAAGAAGCGGTATTGTACGGGCACATGTTGAATTTGGGTTACATGTGTTGCAGAGTATTTGAAAATCCGTAGGCATAAAAACATGCAAAGAAGAGTGATAGGTCCCTGTTGTGAATTATAGTCAAGTGGATAAATTGATTACTTATGTATCACACTAGTTTTGCTGTTACAGCAGTCCCTCTCATGAACGGACTCCTTGGGCCAGTGCAAACCTGTCCGTACATTGCAGGTCACGAGGTGGCCGGTCACGGGAGAGCCCCATCCCCCCCCCCCCCCCCCCACATCACACACACTCAGGCACACTGACGGACTGAGTGAGTCTTTGCTACTGGTGAACGAGCTCTACTTGTCCTAAAACAATCAGGTCAAACTACTACAACTTATAACTGAAAGGAAAAAAAACTGTCCTGTAAAAATGACGTTAAATCAACAGTGTCAGAAAAAGAGAGATAAAAGAAATCCTCAAATTCCTGAGGATACAGGCACCCCATGAAAGCAGCCACGAACATACTCACAAAGGCACACATGCTTGTGCAGATACTTTGCAAAAATATGAATTGAAAACCTGCATATGTGGTAATTTCTTTTGTGCGTGTGTGGCTTTGGTTTAAGCGTGTTTTTATTAATTTCTTGTATACACGTTATAAACAGTAACAACATTAAGAACGTTAACAAACAGACTGCTTATGGACACGTTCTAAAATTCATAATCAATACACATTCTGATAACAAGATATGGCGAACAAGTGTTAACTTCAACCCTTTTCTTTCAAAATATTTCATAATATTTTATACAAATAAAAACCGAGAGAGAGAGAGAGAGAGAGAGAGAGAGAGAGAGAGAGAGAGAGAGAGAGAGAGAGAGAGAGAGAGAGACTGACACTCGCACTCACTGAAACAGTTTAATTGAATATGGGCCTACAGCCCCTTTCAATGGGGGGGGGGGGGGGGGGGGGTACACATGAATCACAGGAAAAAATAGAAAACATGATATTTAAACGAATGCAAAATACACAGTGGTTTGTTCCAAGCTTTCCTCTATCAATAAACTTGCACATCAATGCTGCCTAATAAATACATACAACCGAACAATACATACAGCAACAACAAAACCTTCAGCGACAATTAATCCTCATTATTATTTAACATTGACAATCTTAACTGAAATGCAAAAAACAAAAATTTTGCTAAATCTACAATTGTTTCTGTGTCTTGTTTTTTTTTAAACATGGTAATCATACTGCCCAACTGATCACCAACACTTAAAAACTGTTTCTGAAACTTGGCACACATGTAATGACACCATTTTTGGCTCACGTAAGTGTAGCCTATGCGATGCTAACTTTTGTCTGTCTGTGCGTGCGTGCGTGCGTGCGTATGTATGTGTGTATGTCTGTGGTAGAAACTTTAACATTTGAAGACGTCATATTACATTGACGTCACATTATGACGTACGAGGGTTAGACGTCACGCGATGGAATTACTGAAAGTCTCGGTGATTGTTATTTTGAGCGGGCCGAGACTATTTGGCTGTCGTGTCCATGTGAGTAGGCTACATGCAGACAGACAGATCTAGATCTAGTGTCTCGCTTTCTTGCACAGTTTCACCTATGCTCTTTCTCTGTGTGTGTGTGTGTGTGTCTGTGTGTGTGTGTGTGTGTGTGTGTGTGTGTGTGTGTGTGTGTGTGTGTGTACTGTGTCACTGTGTGTGTGTACTGTGTGTGTGTATGTGTGACGGAGTGATTGAGTTTGTGTTACTGTTTGTCGATTTCTTACGTGAGCCTTGAAGGCTTCGCCTCTTGTTTGCAAAGTGTACAAAGTTGCGTGCATGTCATATTTGTTTCGAGGACGTTACGAACGTTTGCAAATTTTAACGGAAAACCGCTACAACGTTCATTCTCGGGTTCTGTTTGCTCCAAGTACAAGCGCGAATCCAGATGAGGGTCTTTGTCATCGTTCTGTGAAATTTGGAGAGACTACTATTTTTAGTTTTAGATTCATTGCATATCAACTGTGGCTACCTAGCAAAAACACCACAAAAACTCTTCATTTTTTGCCGTTTTACAGGATTGTGGTCGCTTTCCTTTACACGCTGGATCAGCCTGACTGCACGGCGGATTTGAACTAAATGTGTATGACTTGTTAAGTTACCGTTTTGACGATTGGAAGTGCATCATGCCGCCAAAAAACGCCATTTTTGAAGGTAGGCGTGGTCACGGACCTCTGACGTCATACCAAAATATTGCTCAGATTCCAGAAACACATTTTTGAGCAGAAGAAAGACTGATCTTCAAATACACGTATATTTCTGACCAAACAACTGCTGTTTAATATCTGGGCTATACCACTGAAAAATATCCTTAACTTTTTGTGCTCAGTGTATAAGTAAAATCTATTATTGTGTGGTCAATGGGCGAACTTTTTAAGAGCGTCGTGTGCAGTGATCGTTGTGAGCAGGTTCAACTGTATCTCCGTTGCCCCACAGAGTTCTGTTTGTTTTTCACCTCACGCTTTTCTTGCTTCCCAACTCCACCCCCCCCCACCCTAATCCCCACCCCCACCCCCGCCACCATTCCCATCCAACAGCGTGCTCTGGGTCACGAGAAGCCAGGCTTGTGCCTGATTGGTTACAATGGACCGATTCTATAATGTCCGAGGGCTGTCGAGCAAAGATAGTAAGTTTTTTTGCTTTGCATCGCCTTGCGTGAATTGTAATGATAATGCGACTAAGACAGCATTAAAACTAATGTGTACATAAATATGACTGAGATGGAACTGACTGACGAACTTCTTATGGGATGGAACGAAAATAGGATCAACCTGTCACCCCCTTCAGGCCAATCCAAATTCGCCGCGGGAAGAAACTCTGCCACAGTCCGACAGCGCGATCCCAGAACTCGAAGGTGAGACAAGTGTTATCTAAGTCTGGCCGTTTTTTGTTGTTGATTTGTCTCCCCAAAGTCGGCAGTTATCGCCTAAACAATTCACGTTTGCGCTGAATGAATTTTTCTGCAATTCAGTTTATTGGCCTGGGCGAGGTTTGGGTCGAAAGTGGTATTTCAAGCCAATTTAGAGTCTGTGGAGTCGGCGTGAACCACTGATGATGGTTGGGCGAATTTTGACTGAATTGCGTGGTCAACTTGTTGTTCCTGTTACCTTATCTGAGAATGTGTGGTTATTCGAGCCGTTCTGTTTCGGTTTCAAGTCTTGCGGCATATTCAGTCGCCATGATTAAAGTGGGGCTAACTTCGAAACTTTGCCTGCTGTAGACGTGAAAGATAGTAAACCGAAGGCGCCATTTTGGAGTTTTCTGACGATTTTGACCTTGCCATCAATTAACATTACAATATTTTGTTCAGAACATAATCAAAGGAACGGACAATTCATAAACATCAAATAAAGCATCAATTAAATTGCTACATCTCTTTGCACCGTCAGTGTCAGTAAATTAATATAGGTTACACACTCCGAGTTCTGAACTGATATCGTGCATATTTTCCCTAGGGTCGATTTTCAGGTATTACCGAGCCTCTGGCGAGGTAATACCTGTAAATCGACCCGAGGGAAAATATGCAAGATATTCAGGACGAGGTGTGTAAGCTTTTTATCCCATTACTCCGACGTTTTCATTAAAAAACCTAACTTTTTGACACAAACTTTGCGAGTGCCTGTTTACTGCTCATCAAACCTTCTGCCACCGAAAATCGTGTCATGATATTCATGTGCGAAACGAGTCCCCTTTTGTCTTTTTGTTTCCAGGATTTGAATGCATTTGATACTGTGCAGTTACCGGCTGGTTTCAGTCGGTTACCCGAGCTGGCATTCGTCACAACTGCGAAAGACCGCATTCTGATAATCTTCGCTTCACAGCTCGACGGGAGAGAATGATACCCGAAGGGAAGTAACTCATTTTGGACCTGAGTTCAGCGGGATTCGAAAGACCGCGTGTGTGATTTTACAAGCGATGAAGATGATTGCTGAGTTTGTGCTTATTCGAGCCTTTGTGCTTCAGTGTTCAAATTTGTATTACCTACTTCTTCAATCGTCACTTACTGATTTAGGTGAGCCTAACTTTGATGTCTGTCGTTGTCTTAGGCGAGGTATCTGTCTGGGGGAAAACGGCGCACCACTGTCGAGATGCGGCAACGCATGTAGCCTGGTGGTCTCTGTATGTCCAAGATCCGACCTGCTTCGCCACCTTTTATTCTAACAGTATCACCAACTTTGAAAATGGCAATTTCCATGCTGGTCAACTTGAGCCGAAGATACTACATGTATAGCAAACGACAGATCCTGCAGCAGAGGGTGCGTATCGCTAGCGCTAGCGAGACGCACCGGCAGCAGACGATAGATCTGTAGCAGACGACTGATGAGACAGCCTTGTTCTGTTGAACCATATTTAGCAATCAATGCTCTAAAAGCGATAACAAATGAACAAAACTATAAGCATACTGTTTTAGTGTAAGTTTTATTTTGTCGCTCAAGATTTTGAATCAGGATGCTCTTGGGATTGATCTAAGCGGTTGCCCATGAAGCGTACTTTACTAGAGTTGTTCGCCTTGAATCACTGTGTGTCTCTGTCGCTCTCTCTCTCGTGCTCTCTGTCTCTCTCTCAGTGTCACCACGTCGGACAACTCATAATCTTCACTCAGCTCTATTCACCCAAACAGATTATGTACATTCTTTGTTGTTTTCTTTATTTGTTCAATGATAATGTTGTAGATCGTTAGCCAAACGTCAGTTCGACTTTTATACCGCAGAATATCTCAATCGTTTTGCTGGAAAAAAAGTAGTCCTGAGTTAACGATAAATATGCAGATGACCTCTATAAATTATTCAGTTGTACTCCGAGACCAAAGACAAAGACCAATGACAGGTGAGATCGAGACTCGGTTGTGATGGATAATTCATATGGTTGTGATGGATAATCCAAAATAATCCCCTCCTCAGCTAACAGAGACAAAGAGGCAGGTCATGGGATAAATTGTTGTACACACCTGTGGTCACCCTGTCTCGCGATCAAGACTGGACGAGTTCATTGAGTAAGCTTGTGGGGTTAACAGCAGAGACAATCAACACATTTGGTCTTATTGGCTCACGTAAGTGTAGCCTATGCGATCGTAACTTTGTCTGTCTGTGCGTGCGTGCGTGCGTGCGTGCGTCTGTGCGTGTGTATGTCTGTGGTAGAAACTCTAACATTTGAAGACGTCACATTACATTGACGTCACATTATGACGTAAGAGGGTTAGACGTCACGCGAAGGAAGTACTGACAGTCTCGGTCATTATTATTTTGAGCGCGCCGAGACTAGTTGGCAGTCGTGTCCATGTAAGTAGGCTACATGCAGACAGACAGATCTAGATCTAGTGTCTCGCTTTCTTGCA
Organism: Littorina saxatilis; assembly: GCF_037325665.1. Lineage (NCBI taxonomy): Eukaryota > Metazoa > Mollusca > Gastropoda > Littorinimorpha > Littorinidae > Littorina > Littorina saxatilis. The sequence continues at coordinate 11,367,743 of NC_090260.1, forward strand.
CAGTTTCACCTATGCTCTTTCTGTGTGTGTGTGTGTGTGTGTGTGTGTGTGTGTGTGTGTGTGTGTGTGTGTGTGTGTGTGTGTGTGTGTGTGTGACGGAGTGATTGAGTTTGTGTTACTGTTTGTCGATTTCTTACGTGAGCCTTGATGGCTTCGCCTCTTGTTTTGTTATTGTGATGTTCAAGTTGTTTAAGGTACAGTTGTGAAAGGTAGGCAGAACTTGCATTGTTGTGGATGGTGGCATGTCAGGTTCATTTTCTGCACTGAGGAAGAAATTCATATCTTCAAAGGACATGTCGAAACTACTTGCCCCGCGCATATCGACTCGGCCGGTGGCTGTGTGTGCGACAGAGCTGAGTGAACTTTGCGAGGGGTTTGAATTTGGCCGCGGCAATAGATCTACTTGGAGTTGTGTGTTGCCTGCAATATGCTGATGGAAGGTGTCTCCCATGTTCATCTTTTGTTCACTGAGCTGAAGTGTGTTTGTATTCGATCGGAGTTGAAAGTCGTCTTTTGTTTTCAGTTTCTTCCTGAGATAGATCTGCAAATCGCTTCATTTTTACAGTTTTGCAGACGGTGTGTTTTGATCTGTGGGTTAATCAGCGTGTCCCAAATATGAAGTAAGTAGTTACTTTGAAGTTTCGGTTAACCTGAAACGCCCAAATATGAAGTTTTGTAGGCCTCTGACGTCACATGGCTCAAAGAAGGGAAATCCAATATCCAATGGGTGTTATACATATATTATATATTTATACCGGTTAGTTCTGAGGACAACCGGCATTGTTGGCCTTGTGGTAAGGCGTCCGCCCCGTGATCGGGAGGTCGTGGGTTCGAACCCCGGCCGGGTCATACCTAAGACTTTAAAATTGGCAATCTAGTGGCAGCTCCGCCTGGCATTATGGGGTTAGTGCTAGGACTGGTTGGTCCGGTGTCAGAATAATGTGACTGGGTGAGACATGAAGCCTGTGCTGCGACTTGTGTGTGGCGCACGTTAAATGTCAAAGCATCATCGCCCTGATATGGCCCTTCGTGGTCGGCTGGGCGTTAAGCAAACAAACCAAAATACTGATGACAGAAAGGAGGAAAACTTGTCAGAATTTTAATCTGCAGTTTTGTTCTTGAAATAAATCTTTTCATTAAGCAGAAATACTGTTATTCTCGGTTTTACCAAACAAAAAATCTCTGCTGTACATGGTTCTTAAGAAATTTAAATTGAGAGTAAGTGGAGTTACAGGCAAATCCAGCTAACTCACAAACGGTTAAGTCAAAAATTCGCTTAGCACACAAAGAAATTCTGGTCCGGAATTATCCCTCTTTATCTATGTGTACAAAGTACCCTGAGCTCGAAATGGGATTTCTCTTACGTAAGTCGAAAGACGGATAGCACACAACAGAAAGTCAGTCCCAAAGACAAAGTTTACTCTATATTTACTACAGCAACTCGAAACACGAAACTTGGCGTCTCAGTCACACTAGCGCATTGTGTAACCTTATTCCCTTCTTCTCTACACGGACGCCACACGGACTGGTCAGTCGCAATAAAGTATGAAGTGAAGTTAGGAGGGGGCGAGGAGTAAGGAGAGGCGAGTGGTACTCACAGTGTGTGTTCACGGGTGAACCACGTGGTTACTATACGGAAGAAGAAGAATTCAAATTGTGGGTTGCCTCTCATTCAGTCTTTGTTCAGTCTTGCGTTCATCCACAATCATGGCAGAGTCACGGAAAAGAAAATTAACCTGTCATATATATCTGAGAGAGGAAACACTTCGTGCTCTGTGTGTGCGGCCAGATCAAAGGCATTGTGATAGCTGGGTGGCCTTGTTTACAGACACGACCTTCTTCCCAGGGGTCAATGACCCAGTTTTTGCCATGAGAGGTGGTTCCCCTGTCATATCTGAGAGAGGAAACACTTCCTGCACGGGGGTCAGTGACCGGTCAGTGACCGAGTTTAACAGAGTGGAAATCTGTGTGTGCGGCCAGATCAAAGGCAGGGCAGTACCTAGAAGCTGAAACATGCATTATCACAAGTTGTTTGACTGGTACTCAAGCGGTCTCTTTGATTTTTTTCGTAGTTCACGGTACTACATATGACCAAGTCGAAATTTCGGATAGGACACAATAACAATTCGGTCCCTTCAATTTCGTCTTATCCGGATTTGCCTGTACTTAAAACGAACAATTCGAGCGTTACCTGTGCGTCAATCATGAGACGCCATGTTCAAATTTGATTTGCAAAATTTATAGAGTAAATTTCGTGGATTTTGGCTCGGTTTTTATAGATTGTGAATGCATCGTTTTGGTAGTTTATCCAGTTTTCTACTTTAAAGCACATTGGGAGCGTTTTGTAGATCGAAGTGAGGTACCCAAAGTGTGACACCAGTCGTTGCACAGGTTGCCCCTCGCAAAACACTCATTTCACTAAGACAAACAAATGGCATAATGCAAGAAATG
>NC_090260.1:11370393-11395393 GCF_037325665.1 Littorina saxatilis
TCTGTCTTGTGTGTGGCGCACGTTATATGTCAAAGCAGCACCGCCCTGATATGGCCCTTCGTGGTCGGCTGGGCGTTAAGCAAACAAACAAACAAACAAACTAAGACAAACAAATGACATAATGCAAGAAATGCATCAAGTTTTATTGGAAACGCATACCTTGGCCGGCTTATGTGGCAAAGAACTATCAACACAGTTCATGTTGTATTTCACATGAAATTGCATTTTGGGGTTGTACCTGAACACAAGTTTTACACTTCTGGCATATTCAAACCGTTGTTTCAATGTCGTGATCCCTTCCGGCTTGTTGTAGTTTCACCCTGAGGATCACACAGTCTGTGTTGACGTGCTGTGCTGACACCCTGGATGCTGTCCCTGACAGCAATAAAGAAAACAAACTTGCATCAGTCTCGAATAGCATTGACTGCTGAAGAGACCATAAACAATAATAAACAATAAAAAACAAACAAACCCTGCCTGGCTTCATGCAGGATGCCTATCAAGAATGGTGAATTGGTTTTCTTTGCAATGTATTTCACATGAAATTGCATTTTGGGGTTGTACCTGCACACAACAGGTTTTACACTTCTGGCATATTCAAACCGCCGTTTCAACGTCGTGATACCTTCCGGCTTGTTGTAGTTTCACCCTGAGGATTACACAGTGTTTAAAAATGTGTTTCTGGAATCTGAGCAGTATTTGGGTATGATGTCAGAGGTCCGTGACCACACCTACCCTCAAAAATGGCGTTTTTTGACGGCATAATTCACTTTAAATCATCAAAACGGTAACTTAAACAGAATGATATTTTACATTTTTTACACCAAAAAGTTTATTTAGTGTCCTGCCTAACAAGTCATACACATTTCGTTCAAATCCGCCGCGAAGTCAGGCTGATCCAGCGTGTAAAGGAAAGCTTGCCGCCACCACCGAGTCCACCCAGTTCTCTGGGTGCTCAGGCTGTCCTCGGCGCAATCACCCGCGGCGCCATCACCCTCGGCGCCATCACCCGTGGCTCCATCACCCCTGGCTCCGTCCTCGGCGCAATCACCCTCTGCTCCGTCCTCGGTGCGATCACCCCTGGTTCCGTCCTCGGTGCTATCATCCTTGGCTCTGTCCTCGGTGCCAGCACCCTCTGCTCTGTCCTCGGTGCCATCACCCTCTGCTCTGTCCTCGGTGCCATCACCCCTGGTTCCGTCCTCGGCTCAATCAACCTCGGCTCTGTCCTCGGTGCCAGCACCCTCTGCTCTGTCCTCGGTGCAATCACCCCTGGTTCCGTCCTCGGTGCCATCACCCTCGGCTCTGTCCTCGGTGCCATCACCCCTGGTTCCGTCCTCGGTGCCATCACCCTCGGCTCTGTCCTCGGTGCCATCACCACTGGTTCCGTCCTCGGTGCCATCACCACTGGTTCCGTCCTCGGTGCCATCACCCTCGGCTCTGTCCTCGGTGCCATCACCACTGGTTCCGTCCTCGGTGCCATCACCCTCTGCTCTGTCCTCGGTGCCATCACCACTGGTTCCGTCCTCGGTGCCATCACCCTCTGCTCTGTCCTCGGTGCCATCACCCATGGTTCCGTCCTCGGTGCAATCAACCTCGGCTCTGTCCTCGGTGCCAGCACCCTCTGCTCTGTCCTCGGTGCCATCACCACTGGTTCCGTCCTCGGTGCCATCACCCTCTGCTCTGTCCTCGGTGCCATCACCCATGGTTCCGTCCTCGGTGCAATCAACCTCGGCTCTGTCCTCGGTGCCAGCACCCTCTGCTCTGTCCTCGGTGCAATCATCCCTGGTTCCGTCCTCGGTGCAATCAACCTCGGCTCTGTCCTCGGTGCCAGCACCCTCTGCTCTGTCCTCGGTGCAATCACCCCTGGTTCCGTCCTTGGTGCCATCAACCTCGGCTCTGTCCTCGGTGCCATCACCACTGGTTCCGTCCTCGGTGCCATCACCCTCGGCTCTGTCCTCGGTGCCATCACCACTGGTTCCGTCCTTGGTGCCATCAACCTCGGCTCTGTCCTCGGTGCCATCACCCCTGGTTCCGTCCTCGGTGCAATCAACCTCGGCTCACTGTTGAGCACACTTACCTTTCAGGCTGCTCATCTGGTAGTCTATGTCATCAGTGTGTCGACCGATGTCGAGAGAACCTGGAAGTGGCAGAAAAAACAATTTTATTTTTATTTCTTCTTCAGCTGTAATGACCTAAATCCTCGCATCAGCTCCTGTTCAAAACTTGCTTTTCAATAGGTCTGTCAAATCCGTTTACTCATATAAACAACAAACAAAACTTTCACAAAAATGAAGCACAAATATACAAAAAGGCCAAGATCTGAGCTGTTCAGTCAAAGTGTTTTTATTGAAGGAGTGTGCAGCAGACTCTAGGAATTGGTGTAGATGTGATTAAATCATAAACTGTTCGGCACATTTACCTTTCAGGCTGCTCATCTGGTAGTCATTGTCATCGATTTGTCGACCGATGTCGTCGAGAGAACCTGGAAGTAGCAGAAAAACAATTTATTTGTATTTCTTCTACAGCTGCAATGACAAACAATCATCACATCAGCTCAGTACAATACTTGCTTGTCAATAGAACTGTCAAATCTGTTTACTCATATAAAGCAATAACAATAAAACTTTTACAAACATGAAGCACAAATATACAAAAAGGCATATGAGTTAATCTAAAAACAATCAAAGAGACTGAACTCACCCTCCATCTCATCCACTGTGTTATCTGCATCCTCCGCGCTGTTCTTCGCAGCCTCCAGATCAACTGCAAAAAGTTACAATCAGCGCCATTATCCTGTCTAGCTGGGCTGCAAAAAGTTACAAATCTCGGATGTTAAATTGTAGTGTGGAGTACTCTCAATTTTCTGAAAATACACCAAGGTACCCAAAGTGTGACACCAGTCGTTAAACAGGTTACCCCTCGGAAAACACTCGATTCACTAAGACAAACGGTACGGCGTCCGCCCCGTGATCGGGAGGTCGTGGGTTCGAACCGGGCCCCGGCCGGGTCATACCTAAGACTTTAAAATTGGCAATCTAGTGGCTGCTCCGCCTGGCGTCTGGCATTATGGGGTTAGTGCTAGAACTGGTTGGCCGGTGTCAGAATAATGTGACTGGGTGAGACATGAAGCCTGTGCTGCGACTTCTGTCTTGTGTGTGGCGCACGTTATATATGTCAAAGCAGCACCGCCCTGACATGGCCCTTCGTGGTCGGCTGGGCGTTAAGCAAACAAACAAACAAACAAACTAAGACAAACAAATGACATAATGCAAGAAATGCATCAAGTTTTATTGGAAACGCATACCTTGGCCGGCTTATGTGGCAAAGAACTATCAACACAGTTCATGTTGTATTTCATATGAAATTGCATTTTGGGGTTGTACCTGCATGAACACAAGTTTTACACTTCTGGCATATTCAAACCGCCGTTTCAATGTCGTGATCCCTTCCGGCTTGTTGTAGTTTCACCCTGAGGATCACACAGTCTGTGTTGACGTGCTGTGCTGACACACTGGATGCTGTCCCTGACAGCAATAAAGAAAACAAACGTGCATAAGTCTCGAATAGCATTAACTGCTGAAGAGACGATAAACAATAATAAACAATAAAAAAACAAAAAAAACCAACCTGTCTGGTTTCATGCAGGATGTCTATCAAGAATGGTGAATTGTTTTCCTTTTCAATGTATTTCACATGAAATTGCATTTTGGGGTTGTACCTGCACACAAGTTTTACACTTCTGGCATATTCAAACCGCCGTTTCAATGTCATGATCCCTTCCGGCTTGGTTGTAGTTTCACACTGAGGATTACACAGTGTTTAAAAATGTGTTTCTGGAATCTGAGCAATATTTGGGTATGACGTCAGAGGTCCGTGACCACGCCTACCCTCAAAAATGGCGTTTTTTGATGGCATGATTCACTTTAAATCGTCAAAACGGTAACTTAAACAGAATGATATTTTACATTTTTTACACCAAAAAGTTTATTTAGTGTCCTGCCTAACAAGTCATACACATTTCGTTCAAATCCGCCGCGAAGTCAGGCTGATCCAGCGTGTAAAGGAAAGCTTGCCGCCACCACCGAGTCCACCCAGTGTGCTCAGGCCTTATCCTCGGCGCAATCACCCGCGGCGCCATCACCCTCGGCGCCATCACCCGTGGCTCCATCACCCCTGGCTCCGTCCTCGGCGCAATCATCCTCTGCTCCGTCCTCGGTGCGATCACCCTTGGTTCCGTCCTCGGTGCAATCATCCTCGGCTCTGTCCTCGGTGCCAGCACCCTCTGCTCTGTCCTCGGTGCCATCACCCCTGGTTCCGTCCTCGGTGCCATCGCCCTCTGCTCTGTCCTCGGTGCCATCACCCCTGGTTCCGTCCTCGGTGCAATCAACCTCGGCTCTGTCCTCGGTGCCAGCACCCTCTGCTCTGTCCTCGGTGCCATCACCCCTGGTTCCGTCCTCGGTGCCAGAACCCTCTGCTCTGTCCTCGGTGCAATCACCCCTGGTTCCGTCCTCGGTGCAATCAACCTCGGCTCTGTCCTCGGTGCCAGCACACTCTGCTCTGTCCTCGGTGCCATCACCCCTGGTTCCGTCCTCGGTTCCAGCACCCTCTGCCCTGTCCTCGGTGCAATCACCCCTGGTTCCGTCCTCGGTGCCAGCACCCCTGGTTCCGTCCTCGGTGCAATCACCCTCTGCTCACTGTTGAGCACACTTACCTTTCAGGCTGCTCATCTGGTAGTCATTGTCATCGATTTGTCGACCAATGTCGTCGAGAGAACCTGAAAGTGGCAGAAAAAACAATTTATTTGTATTTCTTCTACAGCTGCAATGACAAACAATCGTCACATCAGCTCCAGTCAATACTTGCTTGTCAGTAGAACTGTCAAATCTGTTTACTCATATAAAGCAACAACAATAAAACTTTTACAAACATGAAGCACAAATATACAAAAAGGCATATGAGTTAATCTAAAAACAATCAAAGAGACTGAACTCACCCTCCATCCTCCAGATCAACTGCAAAAAGTTACAATCAGCGCCATTATCCTGTCTAGCTGGGCTGCAACAAGTTACAAATCTCGGATGTTAAAATGTAGTGTGGAGTACTCTCAATTTTCTGAAAATACACCAAGGTACCCAAAGTGTGACACCAGTCGTTAAACAGGTTACCCCTCGGAAAACACTCGATTCACTAAGACAAACGGTACGGCGTCCGCCCCGTGAACGGGAGGTCGTGGGTTCGAACCGGCCCGGCCGGGTCATACCTAAGACTTTAAAATTGGCAATCTAGTGGCTGCTCCGCCTGGCGTCTGGCATTATGGGGTTAGTGCTAGAACTGGTTGGCCAGTGTCAGAATAATGTGACTGGGTGAGACATGAAGCCTGTGCTGCGACTTCTGTCTTGTGTGTGGCGCACGTTATATGTCAAAGCAGCACCGTCCTGATATGGCCCTTACTGGTCGGCTGGGCGTTAATCAAGCAAACAAACAAACAAACTAAGACAAACAAATGGCATAATGCAAGAAATGCATCAAGTTTTGTTGGAAACGCATACCTTGGCCGGATTATGTGGCAAAGAACTATCAACACAGTTCATGTTGTATTTCATATGAAATTGCATTTTGGGGTTGTACCTGAACACAAGTTTTACACTTCTGGCATATATACCGCCGTTTCAATGTTGTGATCCCTTCCGGCTTGTTGTAGTTTCACCCTGAGGATCACACAGTCTGCGTTGACGTGCTGTGCTGACACCCTGGATGCTGTCCCTGACAGCAATAAAGAAAACAAACTTGCATCAGTCTCGAATAGCATTAACTGCTGAAGAGACGATAAACAATAATAAACAATAAAAAAATAAACAAACCCTGTCTGGTTTCATGCAGGATGTCTATCAAGAATGTTGAATTGGTTTTCTTTTCAATGTATTTCACATGAAATTGCATTTTGGGGTTGTACCTGCACACAACAGGTTTTACACTTCTGGCATATTCAAACCGCCGTTTCAATGTCGAGATCACTTCCGGCTTGTTGTAGTTTTACCCTGAGGATTACACAGTGTTTAAAAATGTGTTTCTGGAATCTGAGCAGTATTTGGGTATGACGTCAGAGGTCCGTGACCACACCTACCCTCAAAAATGGCGTTTTTTGACGGCATGATTCACTTTAAATCGTCAAAACGGTAACTTAAACAGAATGATATTTTACATTTTTTACACCAAAAAGTTTATTTAGTGTCCTGCCTAACAAGTCATACACATTTCGTTCAAATCCGCCGCGAAGTCGGGCTGATCCAGCGTGTAAAGGAAAGCTTGCCGCCACCACCGAGTCCACCCAGTTCACTCAGTTCTCTGGGTGCTCAGGCCTTATCCTCGGCGCCATCACCCTCGGCGCCATCACCCGTGGCTCCATCACCCCTGGCTCCGTCCTCGGCGCAATCACCCTCTGCTCCGTCCTCGGTGCGATCACCCCTGGTTCCGTCCTCGGTGCAATCATCCTCGGCTCTGTCCTCGGTGCCAGGACCCTCTGCTCTGTCCTCGGTGCCATCACCACTGGTTCCGTCCTCGGTGCCATCACCCTCTGCTCTGTCCTCGGTGCCATCACCCCTGGTTCCGTCCTCGGTGCAATCAACCTCGGCTCTGTCCTCGGTGCCAGCACCCTCTGCTCTGTCCTCAGTGCAATCACCCCTGGTTTCGTCCTCGGTGCCAGAACCCTCTGCTCTGTCCTCGGTGCAATCACCCCTGGTTCCGTCCTCGGTGCCAGCACCCTCTGCTCTGTCCTCGGTGCAATCACCCCTGGTTCCGTCCTCGGTGCAATCAACCTCGGTTCTGTCCTCGGTGCCAGCACCCTCTGCTCTGTCCTCGGTGCAATCACCCCTGGTTCCGTCCTCGGTGCAATCAACCTCGGCTCTGTCCTCGGTGCCAGCACCCTCTGCTCTGTCCTCGGTGCCATCACCCCTGGTTCCGTCCTCGGTGCCAGCACCCTCTGCTCTGTCCTCGGTGCAATCACCCCTGGTTCCGTCCTCGGTGCCAGCACCCCTGGTTCCGTCCTCGGTGCAATCACCCTCTGCTCACTGTTGAGCACACTTACCTTTCAGGCTGCTCATCTGGTAGTCATTGTCATCGATTTGTCGACCGATGTCGTCGAGAGAACCTGGAAGTAGCAGAAAAACAATTTATTTGTATTTCTTCTACAGCTGCAATGACAAACAATCGTCACATCAGCTCCAGTCCTCGGTGCCATCACCCCTGGTTCCGTCCTCGGTGCAATCAACCTCGGCTCTGTCCTCGGTGCCAGCACCCTCTGCTCTGTCCTCGGTGCCATCACCCCTGGTTCCGTCCTCGGTGCCAGCACCCTCTGCTCTGTCCTCGGTGCAATCACCCTCTGCTCTGTCCTCGGTGCCATCACCCCTGGTTCCGTCCTCGGTGCAATCAACCTCGGCTCTGTCCTCGGTGCCAGCACCCTCTGCTCTGTCCTCGGTGTCATCACCCCTGGTTCCGTCCTCGGTGCCAGCACCCTCTGCTCTGTCCTCGGTGCAATCGCCCCTGGTTCCGTCCTCGGTGCAATCACCCTCTGCTCACTGTTGAGCACACTTACCTTTCAGGCTGCTCATCTGGTAGTCATTGTCATCGATTTGTCGAATGATGCCGTCGAGAGAACCTGGAAGTAGCAGAAAAACAATTTATTTGTATTTCTTCTACAGCTGCAATGACAAACAATCGTCACATCAGCTCCAGTCAATACTTGCTTGTCAGTAGAACTGTCAAATCTGTTTACTCATATAAAGCAACAACAATAAAACTTTTACAAACATGAAGCACAAATATACAAAAAGGCATATGAGTTAATCTAAAAACAATCAAAGAGATTGAACTCACCCTCCATCCTCCAGATCCACTGCAAAAAGTTACAATCAGCGCCATTATCCTGTCTAGCTGGGCTGCAACAAGTTACAAATCTCGGATGTTAAATTGTAGTGTGGAGTACTCTCAATTTTCTGAAAATACACCAAGGTACCCAAAGTGTGACACCAGTCGTTAAACAGGTTACCCCTCGGAAAACACTCATTTGGCTGAGACAAACGGTACGGCGTCCGCCCCGTGATCGGGAGGTCGTGGGTTCGAACCGGGCCCCGGCCGGGTCATACCTAAGACTTTAAAATTGGCAATCTAGTGGCTGCTCCGCCTGGCGTCTGGCATTATGGGGTTAGTGCTAGAACTGGTTGGCCGGTGTCAGAATAATGTGACTGGGTGAGACATGAAGCCTGTGCTGCGACTTCTGTCTTGTGTGTGGCGCACGTTATATGTCAAAGCAGCACAGCCCTGATATGGACCTTCCTGGTCGGCTGGGCGTTAAGCAAGCAAACAAACAAACAAACTAAGATAAAACAAATGACATAATGCAAGAAATGCATCAAGTTTTATTGGAAACGCATACTTTGGCCGGCTTATGTGGCAAAGAACTATCAACACAGTTCATGTTGTATTTCATATAAAATTGCATTTTGGGGTTGTACCTGAACACAAGTTTTACACTTCTGGCATATTCAAACCGCCGTTTCAATGTCATGATCCCTTCCGGCTTGGTTGTAGTTTCACACTGAGGATCACACAGTCTGCGTTGACGTGCTGTGCTGACACCCTGGATGCTGTCCCTGACAGCAATAAACAAAACAAACTTGCATCAGTCTTGAATACATTGACTGTTGAAGAGACAATAAACAATAATAAACAATAAAAAACAAGCAAACCCTGTCTGGCTTCATGCAGGATGTCTATCAAGAATGGTGAATTGGTTTTCTTTTCAATGTATTTCACATGAAATTGCATTTCGGGGTTGTACCTGAACACAAGTTTTACACTTCTGGCATATTCAAACCGCCGTTTCAATGTCATGATCCCTTCCGGCTTGTTGTAGTTTTACCCTGAGGATCACACAGTGTTTAAAAATGTGTTTCTGGAATCTGAGCAGTATTTGGGTATGACGTCAGAGGTCCGTGACCACGCCTACCCTCAAAAATGGCGTTTTTTGACGGCATGATTCACTTTAAATCGTCAAAACGGTAACTTAAACAGAATGATATTTTACATTTTTTACACCAAAAAGTTTATTTAGTGTCCTGCCTAACAAGTCATACACATTTCGTTCAAATCCGCCGCGAAGTCAGGCTGATCCAGCGTGTAAAGGAAAGCTTGCCGCCACCAACGAGTCCACCCAGTTCACTCAGTTCTCTGGGTGCTCAGGCCTTATCCTCGGCGCAATCACCCGCGGCGCAATCACCGGCGGCGCCATCACCCTCGGCGCCATCACCCGTGGCTCCATCACCCCTGGCTCCGTCCTCGGCGCCATCACCCTCTGCTCCGTCCTCGGTGCCATCACCCCTGGTTCCGTCCTCGGTGCAATCAACCTCGGCTCTGTCCTCGGTGCCAGCACCCTCTGCTCTGTCCTCGGTGCCATCACCCCTGGTTCCGTCCTCAGTGCCAGCACCCTCTGCTCCGTCCTCGGTGCAATCACCCCTGGTTCCGTCCTCGGTGCAATCACCCTCTGCTCTGTCCTCGGTGCCAGCACCCTCTGCTCTGTCCTCGGTGCAATCACCCTCTGCTCTGTCCTCGGTGCAATCACCCTCTGCTCTGTCCTCGGTGCAATCACCCCTGGTTCCGTCCTCAGTGCCAGCACCCTCTGCTCCGTCCTCGGTGCCTTCAACCCTGGTTCCGTCCTCGGTGCCAGCACCCTCTGCTCTGTCCTCGGTGCCATCACCCCTGGTTCCGTCCTCGGTGCCAGAACTCTCTGCTCTGTCCTCGGTGCCATCACCCCTGGTTCCGTCCTCGGTGCCAGCACCCTCTGCTCTGTCCTCGGTGCCATCACCACTGGTTCCGTCCTTGGTGCCATCAACCTCGGCTCTGTCCTCGGTGCCATCACCCCTGGTTCCGTCCTCGGTGCAATCAACCTCGGCTCACTGTTGAGCACACTTACCTTTCAGGCTGCTCATCTGGTAGTCTATGTCATCAGTTTGTCGACCGATGTCGAGAGAACCTGGAAGTGGCAGAAAAAACAATTTTATTTTTATTTCTTCTTCAGCTGTAATGACCTAAATCCTCGCATCAGCTCCTGTACACAACTTGCTTTCCAATAGGTCTGTCAAATCCGTTTACTCATATAAAGCAACAAACAAAACTTTCACAAACATGAAGCACAAATATACAAAAAGGCCAAGATCTGAGCTGTTCAGTCAAAGGGTTTTCATTAAAGGAGTGTGCAGCAGACTCTAGGAATTGGTGTAGGTGTGATTAAATCATAAACTGTTCGGCACACTTACCTTTCAGGCTGTCCATCGCACGGTCATTTTGTCGAAGTTTCCATACAATGTCGTCAACAGAACCTGGAAGTAGCAGAAAAACAATTTATTTGTATTTCTTCTACAGCTGCAATGACTAACAATCGTCACATGACAGCTCCGTACAATACTTGCTTGTCAATTAGAACTGTCAAATCTGTTTACTCATATAAAGCAACAACAATAAAACTTTTACAAACATGAAGCACAAATATACAAAAAGGCATATGAGTTAATCTAAAAACAATCAAAGAGACTGAACGTTCCAAAATTCAGAATAAAAAAAACAAGAAAGGACTAAGTTACGGTCTTTTAAGTGCACAGACAAACAATTAGTGACAAAAACTTATCTTGATGGAATGTTCAGCCGCTTGCCAGAAAGGCATACAGTAAAACCTGCGAGCAAAGGACGCTCTTGGGGAGCCTTGCCACGCGCCTTCCTCCTTCTCACCTGCTGACTCGACGTGCCAGTAGGCTTCCAGGTCGGACAGGTCCGGAGTGAAGCTGAGCTCCCGGGGGTCGGCCCCGACGTGGAAGTCCGCATCATCCTGGTCAGTGATGCGCTTGCTGGGGTGCCATTGCCCCGTCTTCTGGTATCCCTTCTTCACGGGCTGCTCCTCCTCCCTCTCTTCCTCCCTCTCCTCACCCGACTGTCCAGGCGAACACTCCAGCCGCCGCCTCTTCCTTGGGGGCAGCCCCCCCCGGGGCCCTCGTCTACCAGATCGTCTCTGTCTGAGTCTGAAACAACATGACCAAGGGTTAAATTGAAGCGTCTGAGTCTGAAAAAACATGACCTTGCAAAGGATTAAATTCAAGCGTCTGAAACGGGGAAATGAGCATTGAGCGTCATACAGTCGACCTAATTTCCAATACTGACATTATAACATGTTGTCATAGGCGATAGTCTAACCAATACTAAATAATATTACCCCAGCTTAGATTCTCGCGAAAGTCTTGTTTGAAGACCCGTGAAGCAAAGAGTACTGTTCTCACTGCCACCTAGAATTGTTTAGTTAAAACAACAAAGAAATATAGACAATAAAACAACTTGCCATTCGACATGCTGCTTGCAGTGTTGCTTGTCAGAGTGCAACGCTAAGACTTTGAATTGTACACCTCCTGCTTATTCAAAATGGCCGCCGTTTCAATGTCTAGATCCCATCCGGCTTGGTTGTAGTTTCACCCTCAGGATCACACAGTCGGTGTTGAGGTGCTATTAGTTCTTTGCCTCAACTGAGGGAGTTACAGAGAAAACTGGAGGACCTGGCGGCGGGTGAGCCCAGGGTCTCCAGCCTCAAGCTTGCCGCCACCACCGAGTCCACCCAGTTCTCTGGGTGCTCAGGCCTCACTATCCTCGGCGCAATCATCTGCGGCGCCATCATCCTCGGAACCAAAAATGAAAAGAGCAGCATTTTTCTACTACGTCCAGCAGTGGTAAGTTTGCTTTGCAATGCATCTATATTCTACCATTGTAGTCTTGTCTTATCTCTCTGATAGAGTTAAGAGAATACTATGAACACAGTTCATGTTGTATTTCATATAAAATTGCATTTTGGGGTTGTACCTGAACACAAGTTTTACACTTCTGGCATATTCAAACCGCCGTTTCAATGTCGTGATCCCTTCCGGCTTGTTGTAGTTTCACCCTGAGGATCACACAGTCTGTGTTGACGTGCTGTGCTGACACCCTGGATGCTGTCCCTGACAGCAATAAAGAAAACAAACTTGCATCAGTCTCGAATAGCATTGACTGCTGAAGAGACCATAAACAATAATAAACAATAAAAAACAAACAAACCCTGCCTGGCTTCATGCAGGATGTCTATCAAGAATGGTGAATTGGTTTTCTTTTCAATCACTGATTGACGTTCATTTGAGGCAACACACATTTTGCCATTTGTCCAAGTAAAGGGATAGCCTTGTCCCATCTAAAATTAATTAAGTGTAGGGGAACCTGAATCATAAACTGTTAAGCACACTTACCTTTCAGGCTGCTCATCTGGTAGTCATTGTCATCGATTTGTCGACCAATGTCGTCGAGAGAACCTGGAAGTGGCAGAAATTTTATTTTTATTTTTATTTCTTCTACAGCTGTAATGACTTACAATCCTCGCATCAGCTCCTGTCAAATCCGCGTACTCATATAAAGCAACAAACAAAACTTTCACAAAAATGAAGCACAAATATACAAAAAGGCCAAGATCTGAGCTGTTCTAATAGAACTGTCAAATCTGTTTACTCATATAAAGCAATAACAATAAAACTTTTACGAACATGAAGTTAACATGACGTGCCAGTAGGCTTCCAGGTCGGACAGGTCCAGAGTGAAGCTGAGCTCCCGGGGGTCAGCCCCGACGTGGAAGTCCGCATCATCCTGGTCAGTGATGCGCTTGCTGGGGTGCCATTGCCCCGTCTTCTGGTATCCCTTCTTCACGGGCTGCTCCTCCTCCCTCTCCTCCTCCCTCTCCTCCTCCCTCTCCTCACCCGACTGTCCAGGCGAACACTCCAGCCGCCGCCTCTTCCTTGGGGGCAGCCCCCCCCCCGGGTCCCTCGTCTACCAGATCGTCTCTGTCTGAGTCTGAAACAACATGACCAAGGGTTAAATTGAAGCGTCTGAGTCTGAAAAAACATGACCTTGCAAAGGATTAAATTCAAGCGTCTGAAACGGGGAAATGAGCATTGAGCGTCATACACAGTCGACCTAATTTCCAATACTGACATTATAACATGTTGTCATAGGCGATAGTCTAACCAATACTAAATAATATTACCCCAGCTTAGATTCTCGCGAAAGTCTTGTTTGAAGACCCGTGAAGCAAAGAGTACTGTTCTCACTGCCACCTAGAATTGTTTAGTTAAAACAACAAAGAAATATAGACAATAAAACAACTTGCCATTCGACATGCTGCTTGCAGTGTTGCTTGTCAGAGTGCAACGCTAAGACTTTGGATTGTACACCTCCTGCTTATTCAAAATGGCCGCCGTTTCAATGTCTAGATCCCATCCGGCTTGGTTGTAGTTTCACCCTCAGGATCACACAGTCGGTGTTGAGGTGCTATTAGTTCTTTGCCTCAACTGAGGGAGTTACAGAGAAAACTGGAGGACCTGGCGGCGGGTGAGCCCAGGGTCTCCAGCCTCAAGCTTGCCGCCACCACCGAGTCCACCCAGTTCTCTGGGTGCTCAGGCCTCACTATCCTCGGCGCAATCATCTGCGGCGCCATCATCCTCGGAACCAAAAATGAAAAGAGCAGCATTTTTCTACTACGTCCAGCAGTGGTAATTAAGTTTGCTTTGCAATGCATCTATATTCTACCATTGTAGTCTTGTCTTATCTCTCTGATAGAGTTAAGAGAATACTAAACACAGTTCATGTTGTATTTCACATGAAATTGCATTTTGGGGTTGTACCTGAACACAAGTTTTACACTTCTGGCATATTCAAACCGTTGTTTCAATGTCGTGATCCCTTCCGGCTTGTTGTAGTTTCACCCTGAGGATCACACAGTCTGTGTTGACGTGCTGTGCTGACACCCTGGATGCTGTCCCTGACAGCAATAAAGAAAACAAACGTGCATAAGTCTCGAATAGCATTAACTGCTGAAGAGACGATAAACAATAATAAACAATAAAAAAATAAACAAACCCTGTCTGGTTTCATGCAGGATGTCTATCAAGAATGTTGAATTGGTTTTCTTTTTAATCACTGATTGACATTCATTTGAGGCAACACACATTTTGCCATTTGTCCAAGTAAAGGGATAGCCTTGTCCCATCTAAAATTAATTGAAGGTAGGTGAACCTGAATCATAAACTGTTGAGCACACTTACCTTTCAGGCTGCTCACCTGGTAGTCTATGTCATCTGAGTTTGTCGACCGATGTCGAGAGAACCTGGAAGTGGCAGAAAAAACAATTTTATTTTTATTTCTTCTACAGCTGTAATGACTTACAATCCTCGCATCAGCTCCTGTACAAAACTTGCTTTTCAATAGGTCTGTCAAATCCACGTACTCATATAAAGCAACAAAAAAAACTTTCACAAACATGAAGCACAGATATACAAAAAGGCCAAGATCTGAGCTGTTCTAATAGAACTGTCAAATCTGTTTACTCATATAAAGCAATAACAATAAAACTTTTACGAACATGAAGTTAACATGACGTGCCAGTAGGCTTCCAGGTCGGACAGGTCCGGAGTGAAGCTGAAGGGGGTCGGCCCCGACGTGGAAGTCCGCATCATCCTGGTCAGTGATGCGCATGCTGGGGTGCCATGGCCCCGTCTTCTGATATCCCTGCTTCACGGGCTGCTCCTCCTCCCTCTCCTCCTCCCTCTCTTCCTCCCTCTCCTCACCCGACTGTCCAGGCGAACACTCCAGCCGCCGCCTCTTCCTTGGGGGCAGCCCCCCCCGGGGCCCTCGTCTACCAGATCGTCTCTGTCTGAGTCTGAAACAACATGACCAAGGGTTAAATTGAAGCGTCTGAGTCTGAAAAAACATGACCTTGCAAAGGATTAAATTCAAGCGTCTGAAACGGGGAAATGAGCATTGAGCGTCATACACAGTCGACCTAATTTCCAATACTGACATTATAACATGTTGTCATAGGCGATAGTCTAACCAATACTAAATAATATTACCCCAGCTTAGATTCTCGCGAAAGTCTTGTTTGAAGACCCGTGAAGCAAAGAGTACTGTTCTCACTGCCACCTAGAATTGTTTAGTTAAAACAACAAAGAAATATAGACAATAAAACAACTTGCCATTCGACATGCTGCTTGCAGTGTTGCTTGTCAGAGTGCAACGCTAAGACTTTGGATTGTACACCTCCTGCTTATTCAAAATGGCCGCCGTTTCAATGTCTAGATCCCATCCGGCTTGGTTGTAGTTTCACCCTCAGGATCACACAGTCGGTGTTGAGGTGCTATTAGTTCTTTGCCTCAACTGAGGGAGTTACAGAGAAAACTGGAGGACCTGGCGGCGGGTGAGCCCAGGGTCTCCAGCCTCAAGCTTGCCGCCACCACCGAGTCCACCCAGTTCTCTGGGTGCTCAGGCCTGCACTATCCTTGGCGCAATCGGCGCCATCATCCGCGGCGCAATCACCCTCGGAACCAAAAATGAAAAGAGCAGCATTTTTCTACTACACCAGCAGTGGTAAGTTTGCTTTGCAATGCATCTATATTCTACCATTGTAGTCTTGTCTTATCTCTCTGATAGAGTTAAGAGAATACTAAACACAGTTCATGTTGTATTTCACATGAAATTGCATTTCGGGGTTGTACCTGAACACATCAGGTTTTTCACTTCTGGCATATTCAAACCGCCGTTTCAATGTCGTGATCCCTTCCGGCTTGTTGTAGTTTCACCCTGAGGATCACACAGTCTGTGTTGACGTGCTGTGCTGACACCCTGGATGCTGTCCCTGACAGCAATAAAGAAAACAAACTTGCATCAGTCTCGAATAGCATTGACTGTTGAAGAGACGATAAACAATAATAAACAATAAAAAAACAAAAAAAACCAACCTGTCTGGTTTCATGCAGGATGTCTATCAAGAATGGTGAATTGTTTTCCTTTTCAATCACTGACTGACATTCATTTGAGGCAACTCACATTTTGGCATTTGTCCAAATAAAGGGATAGCCTTGTCCCATCTAAAATTAATTCGGTGTAGTGTACCTGCATCATAAACTGTTGAGCACACTTACCTTTCAGGCTGCTCATCTGGTAGTCATTGTCATCGATTTGTCGACCAATGTCGTCGAGAGAACCTGGAAGTGGCAGAAAAAAAACCATTTAATTTTTATTTCTTCTACAGCTGTAATGACTTCCAATCCTCGCATCAGCTCCTGTACAAAACTTGCTTTTCAATAGGTCTGTCAAATCCACGTACGCATTTAAAGCAACAAACAAAACTGTTTACTCATATAAAGCAACAACAATAAAACTTTTACAAACATGAAGCACAAATATACAAAAAGGCATATGAGTTAATCTAAAAACAATCAAAGAGACTGAACGTTCCAAAATTCAGAATAAAAAAACAAGAAAGGACTAAGTTGTTGGAATGTTTGTTGATAAAATAATACGTTACCGTCACAAATATATCGACCCAACGGTCTTTTAAGTGCACAGACAAACAATTAGTGACAAAAACTTATCTTGATGGAATGTTCAGCCGCTTGCCAGAAAGGCATACAGTAAAACCTGCGAGCAAAGGACGCTCTTGGGGAGCCTTGCCACGCGCCTTCCTCCTTCTCACCTGCTGACTCGACGTGCCAGTAGGCTTCCAGGTCGGACAGGTCCGGAGTGAAGCTGAGCTCCCGGGGGTCGGCCCCGACGTGGAAGTCCGCATCATCCTGGTCAGTGATGCGCTTGCTGGGGTGCCATTGCCCCGTCTTCTGGTATCCCTTCTTCACGGGCTGCTCCTCCTCCCTCTCCTCACCCGACTGTCCAGGCGAACACTCCAGCCGCCGCCTCTTCCTTGGGGGCAGCCCCCTCGTCTACCAGATCGTCTCTGTCTGAGTCTGAAACAACATGACCAAGGGTTAAATTGAAGCGTCTGAGTCTGAAAAAACATGACCTTGCAAAGGATTAAATTCAAGCGTCTGAGTCTGGAACAACATGACCAAGGGTTAAATTCAAGCATCTGAGTCTGAAACAACATGACCAAGGGTTAGATTGAAGCGTCTGAGTCTGAAAAAACATGACCTTGCAAAGGGTTAAATTCAAGCGTCTGAGTCTGGAACAACATGACCATGGGTTAAATACAAGCGTCCGAGTCTGAAACAACATGACCAAGGGTAAAATTCAAGTGTGACGTCTGGAACAACATGACCAAGGGTAAAATTCAAGTGGCCAAGGCACTTTGAAGAAACGCTACTGAACAAACGTTGAAGAACCCGTGGTGAACACTCTGAAAATGATCAAAGTTGTCATGCCTGAAAAGGAAATCACCATTAGGCTCAGTGAAGTGGCAGGGGTACTTTGAAGTATGATGAACAATCTGAAGGTTATCAAATGTGTCTCGCCTGAAAAAGAAATCATCAAAGGCTCATTAAAGTGGCCGAGAAGTGTGCAAGAATCACTGTTGTAAAATCGTCAAAGAACCCGTGGTGAACAATCTGAGATTTATTAAAGTTATCATGCCTGAAAATAAATCACCGAAGGCTCATGCATTCAAGCGGCCGGGTCATTTTGGTAAAACATAATAACAAAAATGATAAAAAAGGTCTTGGCTGAAACAAACCATCAAAGGCTCTTTCAAGTGAACAGGACACCTTGAAAGTTGACTAATTAACTGTCAAATAAAAATAAAAAAAGGTCTTGGCTGAAACAAACCATCAAAGGCTCTTTCAAGTGGCCAGGGCACTTTAATACACAAATGGTGTTAAAAAACGGATTTGTTATAACATTTTTGTTGCCTGAAAATCATCAAAAACAACTTACCAGCCATGATGTCAAGACTCAGTGCCAGTGGAACTCAGAACTTTCGTCTTTTTGTGAAATCTGTAAACAGAAAGCAATCATTGTCAGTTGATCCGAAGGAATGTGAATTATCTTTCTCTGCCCAAAGACTTTGCTGTTAGCTTCAGACTTTTACAGAAAGCATGATTGGCACAGGAGAGAAAATATAGTGAAATTTACATGTGGAGTAAATGTGGATTTTGGCTCGGTTTTTATAGATTGTGAATGCATCGTTTTGGTAGTTTATCCAGTGTTCTACTTTGAAGCTCATTGGGAGCGTTATGTAGATCGAAGTGAGGTAACCAAAGTGTGACACCAGTCGTTACTCGGGTTACCCCTCGCCCAACACTCATTTCACCAAGACAAACAAATGGCATAATGCAAGAAATGCATCAAGTTTTATTGGAAACGCATACCTTGGCCGGCTTATGTGGCAAAGAACTATCAACACAGTTCATGTTGTATATCACATGGAATTGACACACTGGATACTGTCCCTGACAGAAATAAAGAAAGCAAACTTGCTTCAGTCTCGAATAGCATTAACTGCTGAAGAGACTATAAACAATAATCAACAATAAAAACCAAACAAACCCTGTCTGGCTTCATGCAGAATGTCTATCAAGAATGGTGAATTAGTTTTCTTTTCAATCACTGACTGACGTTTATTTGAGGCAACACACATTTGCATTTGGCATTTGTCCAAGTAAAGGGATTAGCCTTGTCCCATCTAAAATTAATTAGGTAGGTGAACCTGAATCATAAACTGTTGAGCACACTTACCTTTCAGGCTGCTCATCTGGTAGTCTATGTCATCAGTTTGTCGACAGTTTTTTTTACAGTGACAAGTACACTCTACCAGAAATGATTGTCGCCTTTGTTGTTTTGTGTGTGTGTGTTTTTTTTTAAACCTGGTATAATACAATTTTAGAAGAAAAAAGTGACAGGGTGTTCCAAAAACAACGGGAGAATGATTGAATGGAAACTCACCCTCTACCTCATCCAAAGTGTTGTCGGCATCTTCTGCGTTGATTTTCGCAGCCTCAAGATCTACTGCAAAAAGTTACAATCAGCGTCATTATCCTGTCTAGCTGGGCTGCAAAAAGTTACAAATCTCGGATGTTAAAATGCAGTGTGGAGTACTCTCAATTTTCTAAAAATACACCAAGTTTGTTTGAGAATACTCCACGAGAGTTGAGCTTAGTACTGAAAACAGAAAGGGGGAAAACTGGTCAGAATGTTAATCTGCAGTTTTGTTCTTGAAAAAAATCTTTTCATTAAGCAGAAATACTGTATTCTCGACTGACACGATTGGCCTAGTGGTAAGGCGTCCGCCCCGTGATCGGGAGGTCGTGGGTTCGAACCCAGGCCGGGTCATACCTAAGACTTTAAAATTGGCAATCTAGTGGCTGCTCCGCCTGGCGTCTGGCATTATGGGGTTAGTGCTAGGACTGGTTGGTCTGGTGTCAGAATAATGTGACTGGGTGAGACATGAAGCCTGTACGTGCTGCCACTTCTGTCTTGTGTGTGGCGCACGTTATATGTCAAAGCAGCACCGCCCTGATATGGCCCTTCGTGGTCGGCTGGACGTTAAGCAAACAAACAAACAAAAAAAAAATACTGTATTCTCGGATTTACAAAAGAAAACAATCTCTGCTGTACATGGTTCTTAAGAAATTTAAATTGTGAGTAAGTGGAGTTACTTTAAATAACAATTCGAGCGTAACCTGTGCATCCATCATGTGACACCATGAATAAATTTGATTTGCAAAATTTATACAGAGTAAATGCGGATTTTGGCTCGGTTTTTATAGATTGTGAATGCATCGTTTTGGTAGTTTATCCAGTTTCCACTTTAAAGCTCATTGGGAGCGTTATGTAGATCGAAGTGAGGTAAAGTGTGACACCAGTCGTTACACAGATTACCTCTCGGAAAACACTCATTTCACTAAGACAAACGAATGGCATAATGCAAGAAATGCATCAAATTTTATTGGATACACATACGTGGCAAAGAACTATCAACACAGTTCATGTTGTATTTCATATGAAATTGCATTTTGGGGTTGTACCTGAACACAAGTTTTACACTTCTGGCATATATACCGCCGTTTCAATGTTGTGATCCCTTCCGGCTTGTTGTAGTTTCACCCTGAGGATCACACAGTCTGTGTTGACGTGCTGTGCTGACACCCTGGATGCTGTCCCTGACAGCAATAAAGAAAACAAACTTGCATCAGTCTCGAATAGCATTAACTGCTGAAGAGACTATAAACAATAATAAACAATAAACAAGTCGCGTAAGGCGAAAATACAACATTTAGTCAAGCTCAGTCGAACTCACAGAATGAAACTAAACGCACTACTTTTTTTTCACAATGACCGTAGTCCGCCGCTTGTGCAAAACTGAGTGAAACTGACGAGTCTGTTCAGCGCTGTAGTGGTTTCGCTGTGCTGCATAGCACGCTTTTCTCTACCTCTCTTTGTTTTAACTTTCTGAGCTTGTTGTTAATCCAAACATATCATATATATATGTTTTTGGAATCAGGAACTGACAAGGAATAAGACGAAGTTGTTTTTAAATCGATTTCGGAAATTTAATTTTGATCATATATTAATTTTTATATATGTAATTTTCAGAGCTTGTTTTTAATCCAAATATAAAATATTTATATGTTTTTGGAATCAGAAAATGACGAAGAATAAGAGGAATGTAGATTTGGATCGTTTAATAAAAAAATAGTTTTAATTACAAGTTTCCGATTTTTAATGACCAAACTCACTCATTAGTTAATTTTTAAGCCACCAAGCTGAAATGCAATACCGAAGTCCCGCCTTTGTCGAAGATTGCTCTGCCAAAATTTCAATCAAATTGATTGAAAAATGAGGGTGTGACAGTGCCGCTTCAACTTGTACAAAAAGCCGGATATGACGTCATCAAAGAGAACCTGGAAGTGGCAGAAAAAACAATTTTATTTTTATTTCTTCTTTAGCTGTAATGACCTAAATCCTCGCATCAGCTCCTGTACACAACTTGCTTTCCAATAGTCAAATCCGTTTACTCATATAAAGCAACAAACAAAACTTTCACAAACATGAAGCACAAATATACAAAAAGGCCAAGATCTGAGCTGTTCAGTCAAAGGGTTTTCATTAAAGGAGTGTGCAGCAGACTCTTAAGGTATTCCTGACATTATTCCCAATTCTACATGGCGTGTGTTAATTAACACATGTCTGGGAGCTGGGTCTATCCCTTTAATAAATCATAGGAACATGCTGATCGACACTGACACTGAGAAACTGCTCGCACTCCTGAAATGGTGTTGGCAATGTGTTTGTGTTGAAAGACTCCATAATAATTATTTTACTCACGCCTGAGATTCTGAATTATTTTTTTCTGGAACTCTGAAAGACAGAATTATCATAAGTGTCAGTACATAGAAAATAAGAACCACATTTGGTATTTGCACTAAACCAGTTTAAAAAAAATAAAAGCTGAAATACTGCATTATCCAATTTAAAAAAAGAAAACATCACTGGTTTACATGGTTCTTTCAAAATATAGATTTTAAATGCAAGTGGAGTTACTTTGAATACAAAATCGATCATTAAGCAATACAGGAAATATGTTACTGTGCATGACTACTGTTCAAAGACAGGGAACTACGATAGCGCATAGGTACTGTATTTGTGAATATTGGACCCTGTTGTGAAATTCAAAAGTGTGTTTTTGTGGCTGTTATGTGAATTTGTTATTGTAACTTTGTTCTGCTACTTTACTGTCAGCAGTAACTAGGAATTGGTGTAGGTGTGATTAAATCATAAACTGTTCGGCACACTTACCTTTCAGGCTGTTCATTGCAACGTCATTGTCAACTAACTTTCGTTGAAAGTCAACCACAGAACCTGGAAGTAGCAGAAAAACAATTTATTTGTATTTCTTCTACAGCTGCAATGACTAACAATCGTCACATGACAGCTCCGTACAATACTTGCTTGTCAATTAGAACTGTCAAATCTGTTTACTCATATAAAGCAACAACAATAAAACTGTTACAAACATGACGCACAAATATACAAAAAGGCATATGAGTTAATCTAAAAACAATCAAAGAGACTGAACGCTCCAGGCGAAGATGGCCCTGCAGGCGGGAGGACACGCGGTCGGGCTGACCGGAGGGCTTGGGCTCGGCGTTCTTGGCGGGCTCGAAAAGTTCGAGCCCGACCAATCCCGCCGAGCCTCTATGTCTGCGATGAGCTCTGAAACAGGAAAATGAGAATTACGCGTCATAAAACGTCATTTCTATTAAGACAAACACACGATTATTAAGCATAATCAAGCATAAATATTAACTTAAAACATGAGCATTGAGACTAGACAGACGACAATTGTTGAAATAGAAATGGCAGAGTAATATATGCAAGTGCGCTATTTCTATCGGAGAGATAAGACGGCCTATAGTGCTGGAATAGAGATGGAGTGCAAACAAACAAACCACTGCTGCTCGACAAAAATAGGCGTCCTCGCTTGCGTCCAGATGGTCCTGCATGTGAAGGCCCTGCATGTGAAAGGGACAGGATCCTAAAAACAAGAGGACCCGGGGTCGGGCTGACCGGAGGGCTTGGGCTCGGCGTTCTTGGCGGGCTCGAAAAGTTCGAGCCCGACCAATCCCGCCGAGCCTCTATGTCTTGGATGAGCTCTGAAACAGGAAAATGAGAATTAAGCGTCGTAAAACGTCATTTTATGCTGTCAGGGGGACAAGGGATATAATCAAGATCCTACACATTGCCAAAAAACCCTGGAGAATATCAAATCTAACTTGTTGTGCACTCCCTGGTCAGGCGTTCATTATTGCGTGACAGTTGGTTAATTATATGTGACCTGAACAGGCAATCTAATTGGCTCTTCCTTATCAGACAACTGTCTCTCTGTAATTGTTCCTTAAAGGACCCCAACATTCTTGTTAGAATATAGTTAATTTTGTAAAGATTTCAGTCAAGCAGTATGTAAGAAATGTTAAGTCTGATATTTTCTTGTCATCTCCAAAGTCAAGGCACAAAATTGAAAAACAAAATCCCTTGACTTTTGGGGTAGCGCGACTGTATGTTTAGATTTTTTTTTCATTCCTACATTGTCCCGTCGCTGGGAAATTCGGGTCACTTCCTCCCAGCGGAAAGCTAGCAGCAACAGAGTCGCGCCACCCCAAAGTCAAGGGATCTATGGGATTTCTTTTTCTTTTCTGTATTGTCCCGTCGCTGTCCCAACCTAAGTTCTGTGGGTTATGGAAACATGAAAATACCCAGCATGCCTACTCAAAGAAAGCGGAGTGAGCTGACTAATGCTCTCAGAGTATAGTGTGGGGAACCCAAATGGACAAACGAGCTCACACGTAACCAGAAAATTCTGGAACGCTGTAGAAGAAGAACAAGTTATAGATACTGTGATGAAATGGGACGCGGAAAAATAGATTACTCCAGCGGAATTCGTAAGTTGTGTCCGCGGGAAAAGTCCCACCCCTAAACTTTACAACTTCTGTTTCTTCAAACTGGCCATTCAGTGGTCAACGTTATCGTTATATTATAGTGACTATGCCTTTTGCGTTTATTGACTACGGTGAGAACTGCCTCTCAATGACTTAAATTGTATTTAGAACAACATTTCTCCATATTTCTACCTTTCATTCTATTGACTGGTTACCTTTCTTATTGTGTAGGAACTTTTACCCCCACGCAACGTCGGGGACATCCAAAATAGCCGACGGAGACAGAAACCTAAACTAGGTTTATATCCCCTGCATTGTCTTTCGATTTTGTTTAACCTTAGTTTCCAAACCAAACTATATCCCATTTTAAAGGCTGGAGCCAGCGATAGCATGACACTGACAGAGGGGACTCATGCCACTGGCACTCCTGAACCTTCTATCACTACATTTGATCTAATTTTTTTTATTTTTAAATATGGCTCCTCCGCCATGTTACTTAGGTCTTGTTTTGTACTCGTGAACAGTGGCGTTCCATTTTCTGCCGAAGTCCGTGAAAATGATGCAGAGAGGTCTCAATTTCTTACAAATTGACCCAGAACTACCATTTGAATATATATCACTATTCTAATACTCACAGTTTAATCTTCGATACCTTGCAGGCTGGTATGCGTGTTTTCTGGCACCAGCATTGCGGATAAGCTGCTCTAATCTAGCGTTATTTTGTGGTACTCGATTCTCAGTGGCTAAGGTCCCCCGGAGACACCACATAAGGTCCCCCGGAGACACCACATAAGATCCCCCGGAGACACCAGATAAGGTCCCCCGGAGACACCACATAAGGACCCCCGGAGACACCAAATAAGATCCCCCGGAGACACCACATAAGATCCCCCGGAGACACCACATAAGGTCCCCCGGAGACACCAGATAAGGTCCCCCGGAGACACCACATAAGATCCCCCGGAGACACCACATAAGATCCCCCGGAGACACCACATAAGATCCCCCGGAGACACCACATAAGGTCCCCCGGAGACACCACATAAGATCCCCCGGAGACACCACATAAGATCCCCCGGAGACACCACATAAGATCCCCCAGAGACACCAGATAAGGTCCCCCGGAGACACCACATAAGATCCCCCGGAGACACCACATAAGGTCCCCCGGAGACACCAGATAAGGTCCCCCGGAGACACCAGATAAGGTCCCCCGGAGACACCACATAAGGTCCCCCAGAGACACCACATAAGGTCCCCCGGAGACACCACATAAGATCCCCCGGAGACACCAGATAAGGTCCCCCGGAGACACCACATAAGGACCCCCGGAGACACCACATAAGGTCCCCCGGAGACACCACATAAGGTCCCCCAGAGACACCACATAAGGTCCCCCAGAGACACCACATAAGGTCCCCCGGAGACACCACATAAGGTCCCTCGGAGACACCACACAAGGTCCCCCGGAGACACCACATAAGGTCCCCCGGAGACACCACACAAGGTCCCCCGGAGACACCACACAAGGTCCCCCGGAGACACCACACAAGGTCCCCCGGAGACACCACATAAGGTCCCCCGGAGACACCACATAAGGCCCCCCGGAGACACCACATAAGGTCCCCCGGAGACACCACATAAAGTCCCCCGCATTTTTCCCGAGTACGTGCAACGCCCTCAATGTAGGTCAAATTACCCGTCTCTGGGTTAACACTCAATCGCCT
>NC_090260.1:11400393-11417893 GCF_037325665.1 Littorina saxatilis
GAGGGTTGGTTTGTGTTTGTGCGTGTGCGTAAGTGTATGTGTGTGTGTATGTGTGTTTGTAAAGGTGTGCATGTCCGTCTGTCTATATGTGCGTATGGGGGTGTGTTTTGTGTGTACAGTGAAGTGTGTGTGAGAGAGTGAGTGAGTGCGTGTGAGTGAGTGTGTATGTGTGTACGTGTGTACGTGTGTAACTTGGGTGTGTGTGTGTGTGTGTGTTCGTGTGTGTGTGTGTTTGAGAGGGAGAGAGAGAGAGAGAGAGAGAGAGAGAGAGAGAGAGAGAGAGAGGTTTGTCTTTCGCTGGGGTATGCAGTGCCTTGGCGTTGCACATCTACTTAATTTTTAATTTTCAGAGCTTGTTTTTAATCCAAAAATAACATATTTATATGTTTTTGGAATCAGAAAATGATGGAGAATAAGATAAACGTAAATTTGGATCGTTTTATAAATTTTTATTTTTTTTAACAATTTTCAGATTTTTAATGACCAAAGTCATCAATTAATTTTTAAGCCACCACGCTGAAATGCAATACCGAAGTCCGGGCTTCGTCGAAGACTACTTGATTAAAATTTCAACCAATTTGGTTGAACAATGAGAGCGTGACAGTGCCGCCTCAACTTTCACAAAAAGCCGGATATGACGTCATCAAAGACATTTATCGAAAAAACGTTCGGGGATATCGATCCCAGGAACTATCATGTAAAATGTCATAAAGATCGGTCCAGTAGTTTGGTCTGAATCGCTCAACACGCACGCACGCATGCACACACACACACACATACACACACGACCACGACCCTCGTTTCGATTCCCCCTCTACGTTAAAACATTTAGTCAAAACTTGACTAAATTTAAAAAGGAAACAAGTCACGTGAAGTGATATAAAGAAACATTTAGTCAATATGTCGGCATGAAACTAAAAGATCAGCACCAAAAACCTGTCTTCTCCGGGACTACATAGTCTCAGTTAATAATGGTATGTAATGCTACGGGTGTATATGCCTTGCCGTGGCGTAGCAGCTTGTGTGCCCTGATGATCCAAAGAGCAATGCCGGCCGGAGCCTTCATAGTGCTCCTGGCAGGTGTAACCACGCCGGACAGGTCTGAGGTGAATGGGGCCAGACTAAGTAAACACCCTGGCCGTCCAGGTCGGGGCACAGGCGGAGGTATCGTCCACTGGACTACTACTATCACAGGAAGACTACTTTCTGTGATAGTAGTAGTCCAGTGGACGATACCTCCCGGCGCCTGTAGTCGGGGGTTGTGCGAAGGGCTAACAACCCATCCATGGAAAAAAAATACCCGTTACAGAAACGTCAACCACGCGGTAGACAAGGAAGATGAAGAAAGAGCCCATGTGTGTGTGTGTGTTTTTGCGTGTGTGTTTGTGTATGTGTGTGTGTGTTGCAGTTTCCAAACACACCTTGTTGAAAAATAACTTGTATCAAGTATTTCTGCGTTTTATTTTGATTTATTGATGATCGAGTTGTCTCTGTGTGTTGCATATTCCAAACACCGCTTGTTTGTTAAATTATTTGTGCGCATGTAACCTTAAGTGTGTATGTGTGTGTGTGTGTGTTATTTTGTGAGTTAAGGAATCTTGGTTGATTTTTATTTGGGTTTGTTTAGGTTATTTTTTTCTTATTTGGGTTTGTTTAGGTTTTCTTATTAATTCACTGGCAGTGTGTGTTCTGTTTTTGTATTTATTTACAGATTTTGTATTTATTTACAGATTTTGTATTTTTTTTTTTACAGATTTGACAGGTGTAGTTGTGTAAGCGGTAGCCATGCAATGAGCAAGTAAACACACACAGTGACACGCACGCATGCATATATATATACACACACACAAACAAAAACACGCTCACACATTCCAAACATGTTAACACCGGAAGTCGTTAATTCATTTAACAAGTCTATTGCCTGACAAAACAACGAAAAACACAACGCGTGCAGTGGTCATCCTTGGCTTGGGGAGGAGCAGGAAGCCGCTTGCTCCTTGACCATCTCTTGGAGTCTCTCTGAAAAGGGAAGATGTAATTAACAGCTGTTCAGTGCGTGGAACTCCCCTTTTAACTCATTGTCTCCCAGGTACACATATATTCTTTCTTTATTTATTTATTTGGTGTTGAACTGTTTTTACTGTGTGTACTATAAAAGCCTGAGAGTAGTTTACGGGAGGCTTACTGTCCGGGCGTGATTTCCGGTATTGAATATTCATAACAGCCAGCACCAAAACGAGGCGCCATTATTGGTAAAGGCTAAGTCCACGAAAATAAATTCTTTGAAAATTTTTCACGCTCGACAGAAAGCAGCCAGGATGTTCCCGTTCGGTGAGCGTTCAAATGGAAGTATGCTTGTACTGTATGTAGATGCTCGGGGAGCTCTGTGATGGTTTACGGGAGGCTTACTGCGCCTTTAATGTGACGGGGTGCTCTCAAAATAACAACAGAAATTAATGTGACGGGGTGTTCTCAAAATAACAACAGCGTTGCCTATAGCTAACAATCTGTTCGCGAAGAGACAAAAAGGTTTCATGTTGAAGGCAACGCTATGTTCGCGGCGAACTGTTCTACGTCCCCTCTCTACATACTTTCAACTAAATGTACCCATCTCTTCGCTGACGGCCGAGTCCATGCATGCATATTGGGGGCGATCATGCAAACAGTCGCTTTGTACTTGGAACAGCATTGGCTCTCAGGATCTGTGTGAGTGTGTGTGTGTGTGTTTCGTACCCCCATATGTGTGAATGTGAGTGTGTGTGCGTCTGTATCTTTGAATGTGTGTGTGTGTGTGTGTGTGTGAGTGAGAAAGCGAGAGAGAGAGAGAGAGAGAAACGCCCGTGTGCCAAGGAGGTGAGAGAAAGAGATACAGGGACAAGGACAAACATACTGACAGTGTGACTGAAGTATATGGGTTCATCGATATAAGGGTCAAAGAGAGAGAGAGAGAGAGATTTTTGTTTGACGATTTAATGAATAAAGTCCGTCGGACCATGTCATGGGGATTACAAAGAGCATGGCAACAACAATGGCCAGAACAACGAAAACATAATTCGCAGGAGATAATACATTACTCATGTCAATAAACTTACACATATTAGCAAAAATACACTCTCCCGAGAGAGAGAGAGAGAGAGAGAGAGAGAGAGAGAGAGAGAGAGAGAGAGAGAGAGAGAGAGAGAGGGAAGAGAGAGAGAGAGGGAAAAAAGAGAGCAAGAGAGAGGGAAAAAAGAGAGAGAGAGGGGGAAGAGAGAGAGAGAGGGAAAAGAGAGCGAAAGAGAAAGAGATAGAAAGAGAGCACAAAAAAAAATACGAGAGACTTTCAGACGGACACAAAGGGAGACAGACAGATATAGAGAGAGGTAAAAAGAAAGAGAAAGACATACGGAGAGGGATATGGGGGGAGAAAGAAAGAGAGAATGAGACAGGGACAAAACTCAGAACTTTATTACATAAGGATAAAGGAGAGCACGGAAGACAGAGAGAGAGACTGCGATAGAGAGAAAGAGAGAGAGTCAAACAGCAAGCTCAGTACAGTGCAATAGTTTCTGACGTGCCACCTCTCAGTTACGTTTCGGAATGCTCGGCACAAACCCTCGTTGCCTAGACCATTCTCGTGACCATTTTAGTGACCCCAGACAGTGGTACTCGTAACGAGCGCTTGCTAACTTTCGCGAGCGTTCGCGAGCGCCACAACAAAAATATGCGTTGCCTAGAAAACGTTTGCAAACGTTATGTGGCGCTCTGCCTAAGCAACGCGCCTCAGAACTTAAATGTGACGGGGTGCTCTCAAAATAACAACAGGGGTGCGTTGCATAGGCAGAGCGCCACAGAACGTTTGCGAACGTTTTCTAGGCAACGCATAGTTTTGTTGTGGCGCTCGCGAGTTGTGGCGCTCGCGAGCGTTAGCAAGCGCTCGGTACGAGTACCATTATCCGAGGTCACTGAAGCGTAACAATGGCGACCGCTCGCCGAGAATGGTCTAGGAAACGGGGGTTTGCGGGGAGCATTCTGTAACGTACCTGAGAGGTGGCACGCCAGAAACTATTGCACTGTACTGAGCTTTCCGGTTGACTCTCTCTCTCTCTCTCCTTCTTCCTTTCTCTCTCTCTTCCTTTCTCTCTCTCTCTCTCTCACTCACACACACACACACACACACGCGCGCAAACACACATGAATACATGTGTTTATTTGCGCGCGCGCGTGTGTGTGTGTGTGTGTGTGTGTTAGTGTGTGTTTTATATTTATATGTGTGTGTGTGTGTGTGTATAAGGTTGTGCGTGTGTGTATGTGAGTGTTTGTGCGCGCGCGTGTGGGTGTGTGTGCGTCTGGGTGTGTCTGTGTGTGTATGTGTCTAGTCTGGGTGTATGTAAGTGCATGTTTGTGTGTGTGTGTGTGTGTGCGCGCGCGCGTGTGTTTGTGCGTGTGTGCGTTAGTATGTATGTGTGTGTGTGTTGAGGGTGGTGTGTGTGCTTGTGTTTGTGGTTGGGGATGTGTGTTTGTATTATTATATGCGTGTGCATGCTAATGTGTGTGAGTGAGTGCGCGTGTGCGCATGTGTGTGTGCATACATGTGTGTCTGTGTGTGTGTATTTGTATGCGCGCGCACGCGCGTGTGATTGTGCGATTATGTATGTGTGTGTGTGTGCGTGTGTGTGGTAAGTTAAAGTGTGCGTGTGTGTGTGTGCGCGTGTGTGTGCATGTGTGCGTTGGTGTATGTGTGAGTGTCTGTGTGCTTGTGCGTGTTTATGTGTGTTTGTGTATTCACACGTGTATGGGAGTGTGCACGTGTGTGCATGTATGCTAATGTGTGTGAGAGTGCGCGCGTGTGCATGTGTGTATATACATGTGTGTGTGTGCATAGTGCTTTTAGTTATGCGATATAGAAATCCCCCTTAATAAATAAATGTATGTGTGTGCATGCTAATGTGTGTGAGTTCGCGCGCGTGTGTGTGTGTGTGTGTGTGATTGTGTGTGTGATTGTGTGTGTATGTGTGTGTGTGTGTGTGTGTGCATGTATGTGTGTGCATGCTAATGTGTGTGAGTGAGCGCGCGCGTGTGCATGTGTGTGTGTATACGTGTGTGTGT
The DNA here is from genome assembly GCF_037325665.1 of Littorina saxatilis. Classification (NCBI taxonomy): domain Eukaryota; kingdom Metazoa; phylum Mollusca; class Gastropoda; order Littorinimorpha; family Littorinidae; genus Littorina; species Littorina saxatilis. The sequence goes on from NC_090260.1 coordinate 11,405,482, forward strand.
GTGTGTATTTGTGTGTGTGTGTGCGTGTGTATTTGCATTCGCGCGCACGCGCGTTTGATTGTGTGAGTATGTATGTATGTATGTATGTGTGTGTGTGTGTGTTCGTGTGCGTGAGTGTTAGCTTGTTTGAGTGTGTGTGCGTGTGTGTGTGTTCAGTGTGTGTGCGTGTGTGTGTGTGCGTTAGTGTATATGAGTGTCTGTTAAGAGTGGTGTGTATTATGTTCGTGGATGTGTGTGTGTGTCGGGGGGGTGTGTGTGTCTGTGTGTCTGTCTGTTTTTGGGTGAATATATGTGTGTGAATAGAATAGAATAGAAGAGAAGAGAAGAGAAGAGAATAATGTTTATTGTCATGAACCAGTAAAGTTATTGACACAACAAACAACAAATAATGCATTATACAATGCTAAAACAATCCGTAACAAATTTGCCAAGACGAACTTGAACTTCGTCTTCTAAAGATAAGTTACTTGGATTTTTGTTAGCATATTTCATATTGATATGTGTGTGTGTGTGTGTGTGTGTGTGTGTGTGTGTGTGTGTGTGTGTGTGTGTGTGTGTGTGTGTGTGTGTGTGTTGCTTTTTTCACGAGATCGAACTTATGATTGAAAAGGCTGACAACCCTAAACATTCACAGAGAGAAGAATGCGTGCAGAAAATGACCCTTGCGGCTTATCTCTCTCTCTCTCTCTCTCTCTCTCTCTCTCTCTCCTCTGCCTATTTCCGTGTAATGAATTGTGTGGGTGTATTATTTTGCTTGTGTGTGTTTTAGTAGTAAAATACGCTACTGCATGGCACTTTAAGTGTGTCATTTTGTATTTGCTGCAAGATCGCGTTATCTGCTTTTTTCACGAGATCGGACTCAAGTTTGAAAAGGCTGACGTCCACAAAAAGTCAGAGCGAGAAGAATGTGTGCAGATAGTGACACCAAAGAGTCCCTCCGTATAAGCTCTTTGGTGACACGTGCGGGTTATTGTGATGAGGCATAAAGAGGGAAAGAGCTCTCTCTCTCTCTCTTTCTCTCTCTCTCTTTCTCTGTCCCTCTCTCTCTGTCTCTCTCTGTCTCTCTCTGTCTCTCTCTCTCTTTCTTTGTCTCTCTCTCTCTCCTTCTCTCTCTCTCTGTCTCTCTCTCTCTTTTTCTCTCTCTCTCTCTTTCTCTCTCTCTCTTTCTCTCTCTCTGTCTCTCTCTCTCTGTCTGTCTCTCTCTCTCTCTGCCCTCCCCCACCTTCATATCTGCGTGCAATGAAGTGTGTGGGTGTATTTGCTTGTTCACGTGTGGGTATGGCAATGGCTGTGTGTGTGTGTGTGTGCGTGTGTGTGTGCGTGCGTGCGTGTTTGTGTTTATGTGTGTATCTCTGTTGGTTTATGTTATAGTGTGTGAGTGAGTGCGCGGGTGTGTATGTGTGTATCTTAACATATATGTGTGTGTGTTTGTGTGCTTGTCTGTGTCTGTGTCTGTGCGTGTGTGTCTGTGCGCGTGTGTGTGTGTGTGTGTTTGTTTGTGTGTGTGTGCGTGTGTGTATACGCGCGCGTGTGTGCGGAAGGGCGAGGGGGGCGAGAGAGAGACAGAGAGAGGGAGAGACAGACAGACGAACAGAGAGAGAGAGAGAAAGAGAGGCCCGGTAGCTCAGTTGGTAGAGCACTGGACTTGTGATCGAAAGGTCGCAGGTTCGAATTCGGGCCGGGACGGACACGGGTCAACTTTATGTGCAGACCCAGAGACGGAAGCCATGTCCCACCCCCGTGTCATCACAATGGCACATAATAGACCTTGGTCATTCTGCCATAAGTGCAGGTGGCTGAATACAGCTAAACACGCAGACACCTGGGTAGCGCGACTCCGTTGCTGCTAGCTTTCCACTGGGAGGAAGCGACCCGAATTTCCCAGCGATGGGACAATAAAGTAATGAGAAATGAGATGAGATGAGAGATGAGAGACAGGTAGAGAGACAGGTAGAGAGATCGAGAAAGAGAAAGAAAGGGAGGGAGAGACAGACAGACAAACAGAGAAAGACAGAGACACGGAGAGAGAGAGAGAGAGAGAGAGAGAGAGAGAGAGAGAGAGAGAGAGAGAGAGAGAGAGAGAGAGAGAGAGGGAGAGAGAGAGGGAGAGAGAGAGAGAGAGAAAGAGAGAGAGAGAGAGAGCACACGGGCATTTTACTCCTAAACATTCACTTTTATTGAATGAAATGAAGACCACAACACTTTTCCACGGACTCGACAAGAAATCTAACTGTCAAATCTGACCACCCAAAAAAAGAAAAGGAAAGGCCCTACTTTTCCACGAGTGGTACGAAACTCAAACACACACATATATCCTGAGGGCCACTGCATACCGTCACCCCTAAAATGTACTCATGGACTGAGCTGTAAGCGATTGGACTCGTCTACTTTGGTCAGTGCGGGTAGGGAGGGCTGTTCCAAGTACAAAGCGACTGTTCGCATGATCGCCCCCAATATGCATGCATTGACTCGGCTGTCAGCGAAGAGATGGGTCCATTTACTTGAAAATAGGTAAAGAGGGTAGAATTGAGTTCGCCGCGAACATAGCGTTTCCTACAACATGAAAACTCTTTGTCTCTTCGCGAACAAAACGCCTGCTCTATGCAACGCACCTCAGAACTTCATGTGACGGGGTTTTCCTAACACGAACAAGTACTTACTCAACTCAACTCAACTCAAATTTTATTGGCTTCAATTTCCACATAGAAGAATTTGTCTTGCGCTTGGGATTAAGACATAGGCAGAAAGTAAGAGTATAACATATAAAAACAGCATTCATATCACATTTCATGTATCACACACAGTAATCACTAGTATAGGCCTAGGCCTACAAATATCACATTTGTCCCTGTATCATACATGCAATGTGACAGCGTATTCTCAAGACTACAAAAGAATTTAACGTGACGAGGTGTTCCCCAAATAACAACAGAACTTCATGTGACAGGTTGTTCCCAACACAACTACAAAGGAACTGATTGAATCAAGACTCACGTTCAAGCTCAATAACCCACTTTTGGGCGAGGTTTCGCCTGTCCAGAGCGGCCGCAAATTCGCCTGCAAAACGTTACAATTATCAACATTATGTTTGAACTGAAACACCACATACAAAACAAATCGCGTAAAGCGATATAAAAACATTTAGTCAAGCTGTGGGATCAAAGTAACAGAATAACATAAACAAGTCGCGTAAGGCGAAATTACTACATTTAGTCAAGCTGTGGAACTCACAGAATGAAACTGAACGTAGTCCGCCGCTAGTGCAAAAGGCAGTGAAAGTGACGAGCCTGCACTCTAAATTTTATAACACTTTGAGAACACTGAAAGTGTTTAGGGTGAACACTTAAAGTGTTAGGGTGAACACATTTTTACACTTTTGGAACACAGAAAGTGTTCTCAATGTGTTATCCTGAAGCATCCTCTGCTACCTGAACACTTTTGGAACACATGGTAAACACTTTTTAGCACAGTGGAACACCAGGTGAACACACGTGTTCAACAAGTGTTCCACTTCGTCTTTTAGTCATGCTCCGAATAAAATAATACATTAAAAATATTTGGGCCATGAGCAGATTCGAACCCGAGACCTACGCCTTGCCATGTCAGCGCTCTACCGATTGAGCTACGGAGACTCGTCGGGATCTAGCGTCGCTTAGAGTATATAATTTTTATACCCCCTAGACCGCTGCGGGACGTTTTTTTGTTTTTGTTTTTAATCGTGTTGTGCTTATATTTTTTCATCAAACATTTATTTCATCTGAGCCATCTAATAAGCGGTAAGTATTAGCATTTTTATTTTTACAATTTAATAATGTTACTAATTGTCCCATCATGCTTCAGCTGGACCAAAAAAGAACGTTGACACTTTTAGATCTGTGGACCTGTCTGCGTTGTCGCTGCGTTGATTTGGCTCAGGATTTCCGATTGTTATCTGTAAGTTGCTTGCTGAGATTTTGTATTAATTCATCTAAGCTAATTAGTCACTCGTATTTTTGTTGTAACATGTTCCTGTTACTTGTATCTGTGGACGTTTGAAGACAATTTCTCTAATTTTGCTGTCGCAACGGTTTCAGCTGATCAGTGGACCTTTTACATTAGACGTTCTGCGTTGGTAAATAAACTCTATTTCAATTTGATGTTGATTTTTTATTCTGGTTGATGTGCTTGGTTTTGTGTTATTGTTATACTTGTATGTCCAGGGGTTCCTTATAATTATAAATGGTGGTCCAGTGAACGATACCTTCCCGGCTTCCGCCTGTGGTCAGAGCAATACATTTGCAGATTTTCGGATTCTTCTTCTTCCTTTGGTTAGATCATAGATCTATGTACGATCTGCACGCTAGATAAGTGAAGCGGTAGGCTAAAAACAGCATACATTAATGAACAACATTCATCATAATAGTGTCCAGGTTGATTGTGTGCGCAATTTAGAATAATTCTATGCATGCTTGGTTGTATTTGATTTCACAGATCTATCACACTTTCAGGGAACTGGGAAGCCGTTTGAGCTGATGTGCCCATGTGGCGAATCGATGTGGGCGTAACCTGCGCACATTTCTTCTGAATTGCACTGAGGATGAACAGGAGGCACTGACGGCAACCCAGACGTGTTTACAAAGGTACGCATGTCCTGCATTTGCATATAGTGTGTAGTTTTGCAGAGAAATATTGACTTTCAAATTGATCTGATAAGTTTTGTTTGTTTGTTTGCTTAACGCCCAGCCGACTACGAAGGGCCATATCAGGGCGGTGCTGCTTTGACATTTAACGTGCGCCACACACAAGACAGAAGTCGCAGCACAGGCTTCATGTCTCACCTAGTCACATTATTCTGACACCGGACCAACCAGTCCTAGCACTAACCCCAGACGCCAGGCGGAGCAGCCACTAGATTGCCAATTTTAAAGTTTTAGGTATGACCCGGCCGGGGTTCGAAGCCACGACCTCCCGATCACCGGGCGGACGCCTTCGGTTGCGGAATCATTGATTATACTATTTTCTGAAATACTCTGTTTCAAAATTAATATCTCCGTGCAAAACACACCAGACAGTCGCCAAACTCATATGTGGACACACACACACACACACACACATACACACACACACACACACACACACACACACACACACACACACACACACACACACACACACACACACACACACAGCCAGCCCCCTCTCCTTCCACATTTGACAGAAATCTAAATGTTGATACACAGTTTCACAACAAACAAAAGTATGAGAATGAGAACACTTGTCAGTGTTGCTACGATGTGGAACTTCAGTAAAATAGTGTTTGATTTCTTAACATGCATCTTGTGTGTGCAGGAACCACACTGCTTGGCTGAGGCCGTTCACTTTCTGGAGATGGAGCTAACAGTAATGCGACGAAACCTTGTGGATGCACTTCATGTAAGTTTAAGCTTTCTGTGGGATACAGCGCAGTTACATTTTGAGAATGCTGCCTTATTTTGCAGTCTTCTCCTTAAAAGGTGGAAAAAAATATACATATTTTTAAGTTCAGTGAGTGCTGAGGCCTGCAATGATAAAATGTTTTCCTGAACTAAGTCTACTCAGAATTTCCATTCGTTATGGTAGAGTAGTGCCGTAAACACTGAGGCCAGCTTTAGTCAAATCATGGCCAACAGACAACACGCTCCTGATCCGCTTGGATCTGCCATTGCCGCTAACAGTGTATGCAGGGTGCATTCAATATGACACCCTTTTCTTTTGAAAATATTCTCATCGGAGTTTATGATTGGTTTTGACAGTGATCGCTGGCCTCCAATGGTCGCTGACAAGGTGTTTTCCTTCGGTTCACGTAGGTTTAGCTTGAGATCACGTGAGTTAAAAGCGATCCGTTTGTAAGTTTTGGTTAGTTTGATCTAAATAATGAAATATTTTAGAAAATTATGATAGAAATTAGAATGCATTTTATATTAAAGAATGCATTCCATATCATAGAACACATTCTATATATATTTATAGAATGCATTCTATAAAATAAAAAACATTGTATAATATAGAATGCATTCAATCATACTTGTCATTTGCCCAGAAATGTATTCTATTATAGAATGCATTCTATAACGTCCAACAATGCATTCTTATGATAGAATGCATTCTTATGATAGAATGCATTCCATAAAGCGCCACAAAACTTCTACAGGCCAGCTCGGTATGGTCCCTGCTTCGAAAGCAGATCTACAAACACTCTCACACACAGCTCTCTCTTTCTCTCTGTCTCTGTCTCTCTCTCTCTGTCTCTCTCTCTCTGTCTCTGTCTCTGTCTCTCTCTGTCTCTCTCTCTCTCTCTCTCTCTCTCTCTCTCTCTCTCTCTCTCTCTGTGCGTGTGTGTGGCTGTGTGTGTGTGTGTGTGTGTGTGTGTGTGTAGTTCTGCTTTTCTTTGCGGGGCTGGCCTGTTGTAGTTTCGGGACATTATGCATATAAATTATAATGCATTTCAGGACGTTAAAGAACGCATTCTATCATAAAAAGCATTTTGGTATTTTGTGTAAATAGAATGCATTTTATCATAGTAGGCAGTTCGGGACGTTATAGAATGCATTCTATAATATAGAATACATTACATAATAAATGATTTCCTTATAATTCATTATTTAGATCAAACCAACAAAACTTAGGTAGTTTCTTTACAAACGGATTACTAGAGGGTGCATTCAATATGACACCCTTTTCTTTGAACTAAAACTCATCGGAGTTCACGATTAATTGCGACAGTGATCTTTGGCTTCCAGTGATTGTTGACAAGGTGTTTTCCCTGGGTTCACATAGGTTAAGAACGAGTTAAGGAAAACGGGCGTGCTCAAGGCCTCACCACATTAGCAGTACGGTTTACTGCTTACCTTATATAAACAATTTGTAGAGTGCCATTTTCCAGAGTGGCCACGCGCTAATGAAATCCTTGCGAAAGACCTATTTTAATTCTACTTTTTGTTCTTAGGGACAGACTCCTGCTTCAAGAGGGATTACTTTTTACATTCAGTCGTGTGTGCATGTGCGTGCATGCGAGTGTCATTGTGTGTTGGGAAGGTGAGAGGGAATTGGACGTGACGTATTTGTTCTCTGTTATGTGACCTATGCCCGTTCTGGAATAAAAAAAGTTTACCTGTAACTGCGATTGTTGGAGATCTGCTGACAGCAAGAAGAAGTCCACTATTAGTTAAGATTTACACTTCAGTGTTATCAATTAAGTACAAACGTTTAACACAAACCTGTTAAGAGTTGGAAATGCATCATGTTCTAAAACTCACTTTTATTTCGAACAGGATGTTCCGGACAGCGAGTTGAAAACTAAACCAAAGACCAAGGGCCTGGAATCCTCCCAACTCTGAAGGGTGTTTTTGTTATCGGACTTTCGTGTGTGAACTTTCAAGATGGGGTTTACCACAGCTCCGTTCATATTATTTAATAGCAACATATACCGAGCAACAAAAGAAACGCGAAAAAATTCTGCAATGTTTGATTGACAAAATCTCGAACAATTATGGAGTTAGAATTATCAAACCACAACATTTTGATGAAGGCATGTTTGACACAGCTGTTGCGTGAGTATGTTGATGCTGCGATTGTTTCAACACACGGGACAAAACGAAGTTTTGGAGGTCTCGCTCAGTCAGCCTTCATCGCGTTCTCTGGCCACTGATCGGACACTGGTTGCTTCCAGTGATGTTCCTGGTATTGTCACCGGCTGAATTGAATCGATGTCGAAGACGCTGTGGAAGGAAATTGCGATCTTTTCTTATTGGGGTAATGCAAAAAAATCTACCGCGTTGCATAACTGCAGTGCTTCCAATGTCACCAGAACATTGCAGAAGGAGATAAACTGTTGACACATGCACGTTTAAAGCACATGCCAGCGCTTCTGGATCACCCCCAGTTTTAAATCGACCTGGCATTTTGGTGGTGTCAATCGTGGCATCCTGGCTGTTTCAAAAGTGAGACTGGCAGCAAGCGTGCCATGGTCTCTTTTGGTTGCTAATGCATTAGTGAACACATCTCACACATCAGATTTCTCCTGCTCTACTTGCACGTGCTGCGAGCGCGCATTATGTGTTTTACGATAAACCTGCTTGTCCCGTGTGTTAAAACAGTCACAGCATCAAAATAATCACACAAAAGCAAGGTCAAACTTGCCTTCATTAAACTTTTGTAGTTTAATAATTCTAACTCTATAATTGATGAAGATTTTGTCAATCAAACAATGACGAATTTTGTTGCTCGGTATATTATGTGTTCAACAATTCCTACCCCAGACCCGTTTGTTCTGCGACTGCTGCAGACATTTCTTTTTGTCAATTAAAAATGCTTCTTTGCTCACAAAATTTGATTTTAATGTCTTTCTGAATTGTATGACAGTGCAGGATGAAAGTGTTCCAAAAGTGTTCTAAAAGTGTTCCAAAAGTGTTCTAAAAGTGTTCCAAAAGCGTTCCAAAAGTGTTCTAAAAGTGTTCTAAAAGTGTTCTAAAAGTGTTCTAAAAGTGTTCCAAAAGTGTTCCAAAAGTGTTCTAAAAGTGTTGACCTGAACACTTTTATGTGTTCAGAAGTGGTTACAGCGGGGTGAACACTTAAAAGTGTTCAGATGTGAACACTTTTGGAACACTTTTGGAACACTTTTTTGTGTATAGAACACTTTTTGTGTTCCAAAAGTGTTCCAAAAGTGTTCTACTAAAAGGGTGTTCAGAAGTGGTTACAGAAAGGGTGTTCAGGAGTGGAACACTTTTGTTTAGAGTGTGTTTGGCGCGGTAGCGATTGCGCTGTGCTTCATAGCACGCTCTACTGTACCTCTCTTCGTTTTAACTTTCTGAGCGTGTTTTTAATCCAAACATATCATATCTATATGTTTTTGGAATCAGGAACCGACAAGGAATAAGATGAAATAGTTTTTAAAACGATTTCGGAAATTTAATTTTGATCATAATTTTTATATTTTTAATTTTCAGAGTTTGTTTTTAATCCAAATATAACATATGTATATGTTTTTGGAATCAGCAAATGACAAAGAATAAGATGAAATTGTTTTTGGATCGTTTAATTAATAAAAAAATAATTTTAATTACAAGTTTCCGATTTTTAATGACCAAACTCACTCAATAGTTTTTAAGCCACCAAGCTGAAATGCAATACCAAACCCCGGCCTTTGTCGAAGATTGCTTTGCCAAAATGTCAATCAATTTAATGGAAAAATGAGGGTGTGACAGTGCCGCCTCAACTTTTACAAAAGCCAGATATGACGTCATAAAAGGTATTTATCGAAAAAATGAAAAAAAACGTCCGGGGATATCATACCCAGGAACTCTCATGTCAAATTTCATAAAGATCGGCCCAGTAGTTTAGTCTGAATCGCTCTACACACACACACAGACAGACACACACACACACACACACACACACACACACACACACACACACATATACCACGACCCTTGTCTCGATTCTCCCCTCTATGTTAAAACATGTAGTCAAAACTTGACTAAATGTAAAAACAAGAGGCGAAGCCTTCAAGGCTCACGTAAGAAATAGACAAACAGTAACACAAACTCAATCACTCCGTCACACATACACACACACACACACAGTAAGCATAGGTGACACTGTGCAAGAAAGCGAGACACTAGATCTAGATCTGTCTGTCTGCATGTAGCCTACTTACAGGGACACGACTGCCAACTAGTCTCGGCCCGCTCAAAATAACAATGACCGAGACTTTCAGTAATTCCTTCGCGTGACGTCTAACCCTCTTACGCCATAATGTGACGTCTTCAAATGACGAAATGTTAAAGTTTCTACCACAGACATACACACGCACGCACGCACGCACAGACAGACAAAGTTATGATCGCATAGGCTACACTTACGTGAGCCAAAAATGAGCAATGAAAAATGAAACCAAAACGAAACAAACCAGAATAATAACGCTTGAAGGGCCTGAAGTTGAAAGAGAGAGAGAGAGAGAGAGAGAGAGAGAGAGAGAGAGAGAGAGAGAGAGAGAGAGAGAGAGAGAGAGAGAGAGAAAGAAAGAGAGAGAGAGTGTCAACAATCTACGACACGACTGTCAACTAGTCTCGGCCCGCTCAAAAAACTATGACCGAGACTTTCAGTAATTCCTTCGCGTTACGTCTAACCCTCTACGCCATAATGTGACGTCTTCAAATGACGAAATGTTAAAGTTTCTGCCACAGACATACACACGCACGCACGCGCGCACGCACATACGCACGCACGCACGCACAGAGAGACAAAGTTACAATCGCATAGGTGAACAGCTCAGATCATGGGTCATTTTAACACCTTCACATTTAAATGCTTATTTTATAGCCATCCATTGAATTGAGAAGAAAACAAAGCATACTAAACTGCTAAGCATGAATCAAACAATAAGAAAATAAAAAGAAACAACAGCATCGTTTTGTATGTGTGGGTAGTAAACACGTTTTATTTACAAAACACGGCGGAAAATGGCGACAAATTTGTTGCACAGCGACAGGTCACTTTCTTCAACCAAGGCCAGTACTTTCATACATGACAAAGGAAAGCAAATATGGCCTGAATAATAAAGTTATAGTGTTCCTTTGCGTGTCTGAGTGATAAACTGTTTTAACCAACTATCTTCTGAAACGTAATTGCACTCAGCAGATTTTGTCTTCAGCTCATAACTTTCGTGTCACACGGTCTTTGCGACAAACAGATAGATCGCATTCTCGCAGAAAATCATTGACAACACAGACCAGTCATTTTTAGCATTGCATTTGGGAAGGGCTACTATTATAGTGTGTTTTAAGAAAGAAAAACATTACAGTATCGGCAAAACACGACCAAATAAGTTTTCGTGTCACAGCGTTATGGGCGTGAGATTGTGTTCTCACACTGTAGCAAAATCATTGACAACACAGACAAGTCAGTTTTAGCATAGACATTGGGAAAGGCTACTATTATAGTGTGTTTTAGGAAAGAAAAACATTATAGTATCAGCAGAACACGACCAAATCATTTGCGTTTTGGGCGTTATGGGCGTTTTTTCACACTGCAGATCATATCTCAAAAACTACAGAGTGGATCTTTATGAAATTTGATATGGATATTTTTGACTGGATTTTCTCATAGAAGGTTTTCCCGTTTATTGATAGGACAGTTTGATGACGTCATATTTTACCGTTTGCCAAAAGGTCGAGGCAGCACTTTCACAGTTACAGTTTTTCATCAATTTGATCGAATTTCTTATCACACAATCGCAGATCTAGGCCGGATTATGGGATTGCATTTCAGTTTGGTCACTTAAAGTTTTGTTATTGAAATGTTTGTTCGAAATATGTCATTTTTTCAAATTTTTAAAAACTAATATTTGAAACAAAAAAATTATATTGGTGTATTCCCTATTGCGTCCTGTATCTAAAACTATATAGTTTTGTTGTTTTGTATTGATAATTATGCTTAAAAATGAAGAAAACCGATAAATAACCACTATCTTTATTTATGAAAAAAGACACTTAAAAACAACTTCTATCTATTCTTTACCATTTTCTGATTCCAAATATATATAGTTTCATGGTGTTTGACGTTGAAAATAGGCTAAAACTTAACAAACTCGGATCGTTGAATGGAAATTATACTTCCAAGCTCCGTGCAGCTGACAACATGATAAAAACACGTCATTTCAAGTGTGGAACACGCTCATGACGTCATACTGAAAGGTGATGAATTATGGCTTCACCTTGCGATGTTTCATTTCAAACATGGTAACATTTTTAAAGGGGTTTCTTTCTCAGATTTCTGTTTGCCCCCTGTCTGTCTCTCTATGTCTCCGTCTGTCTGACTGATTCAATTAAATGTGTAATTACTTAGTTTCGCAAAAGTCAAACTAAGTAGGATATACCTAATTGATTCAGGTCTCTAAATTCTTATTGTAAAATTGTAAGTTTTATTCAAAAAAAATTTAATTGGTGTTTTAAACTCAATAATGGGGCATGCTGTGATGAGTGGAAGAATGTGTGCTTACGAGCAGAAAAAGCCCATCAAAGTCAAGAATCGTGTTTTTCTTTTTCTATTTTCACCTTGTAGCTTCATACAGACACTAAGCAACAGTGTAGTTCCACTTCCAGTGCAATATCTTGTATTTTAATTTTGACCATCTGTGTAACACTTTATTGACCCATGATCTGAGCTGTTCACATAGGCTACACTTACGTGAGCCAAAAAAAAACCCAGTTATCGCCGAGACGATATTGAGATAGTCTTGACTAACCACGCCCAAAAAGGACGGGTCACGCTCGTCTCTGTGTAGCGTACTAACGCAGTACTTACTTAACCTATTTTCTGTCATTCTGAGCACATTAATTTTATAGAGTAAACATGTCATGTATATATTTTTGAATTCAGGAGAAATTGAGAAATA
>NC_090260.1:11422893-11437893 GCF_037325665.1 Littorina saxatilis
AAATAGTCATGCACATAATCAAAGAAACACATGGCACACTAGCACCCTACAAAGGTAAATACAAGACTTGATCAATCACAAATTGGTAATCAGAGATTTAAAAAAAAATTTGCACCTCTACCAATAAATACACACAAGCATTCAAAGTACCACAATGTACAAGACTAGAGAAAATCACAGATCAGCTTTCACACATAGCTTTAGCTGCCAATGCCTACATGTAAAATAATATGATAATGATAACTGCAAAGTTCGTAAAATTGGCTTCCCCCATCAAATAAATTAATCTACTCGGGCTATGCATGATCAGCAAACTTGCCAGACTGTCACTGTCAGAAGGGAGTCAGACCAAACCAGATGCAGACCTGTTTACACTAAACCCGAGGCAAGAGTACTTTCCCAAAACGTTGAGTGTATTTTTCAAAAAGTTGGTGTACTTTGCAAGCAAAGCCATACGCGTGGGTGCAAACGTGTTTGTGTAAGAATAGCATGTCTTCTGTTCCTCTCCAAAGTTCGTTCATGGCAGACATCGTAGCGTTCAGGGTCCAGCTTTAGCCGTTGTCTGTACTCTTTGGATCGCTCGTTGTTCTGCTTCCGGACTCGTTCAGCCTGGGGTGACAATCTGACTTGCAGTCGCAGACCTTACAATCACGAAAAAGAAATGAGGCTCAAGTACAAGACAGAAAAATATTTTCCCACAGCACATCTAGAATTAATGACATGTTCAAGTGCGGTTTCTACAGCACTGACCCCTGTCTCTTCTACCTCTCCCAGATAAATGTAACATTTCACTTTTAAGAGCAACAATACCACTTCTAACATCAGTCCTAAGAACTAAGACTGTACTGGATTTCCTACAAAGAGATGTGTCTAAGTTGACACAATCACCATAAATTAATATGCTTTCATCTGCAGAGTCATTTATTTACAAGGCTGGTAATTGAGGTAACTAAAAAAACAAGTAACAAAGGACATAAAACAATACTGTGTCCTTCCCAAGAAAAGTTACGGTCGACATGCATTCCTCGTAAATCAAAGCTACAAACATTAAAAAAAAAACAAAAAAACACAACCCTAAACTCTCAATTCCAAAAGTTAAAAGTAAAACGCAGACCTTAAATAGAAAAGAAAGGCATACGTATGTAAATGCATAGCTGTCCAAAAATACTTTGTGTCATTCGTAACCGAGACACAGTGAGAGTTACATGTCTTGCGTTACGATTGACGCAAGAAGATCCTCGAGTGGCCTTCTCGAAAAATATTTCACAACCAAACCAAGAACAAGTCGCTTAAGGCGAAAATACAACATTTAGTCAAGTAGCTGTCGAACTCACAGAATGAAACTGAACGCAATGCAATTTTTCAGCAAGACCGTATACTCGTAGCATCGTCAGTCCACCGCTCATGACAAAGGCAGGGAAATTGACAAGAAGAGCGGGGTAGTAGTTGCGCTAAGAAGGATAGCACGCTTTTCTGTACCACTCTTCGTTTGAACTTTCTGAGCGTGTTTTTAATCCAAACATATCATATCTATATGTTTTTGGAATCAGGAACCGACAAGGAATAAGATGAAAGTATTTTTAAATTGATTTCGACAATTTAATTTTGATTATAATTTTTATATTTTTAATTTTCAGAGATTGTTTTTAATCTAAATATAACATATTTATATGTTTTTAGAATCAGAAAATGATGAAGAATAAGATGAACGTAAATTTGGATCGTTTTATAAAAAAAATTGTTGTTTTTACAATTTTCAGATTTTTAATGACCAAAGTCATTAATTAATTTTTAAGCCACCAAGCTGAAATGCAATACCGAAGTCCGGCCTTCGTCGAAGATTGCTTGGCCAAAATTTCAATCAATTTGATTGAAAAATGAGGGTGTGACAGTGCCGCCTCAACTTTTACAAAAATCCGGATATGACGTCATCAAATGTATTTATCGAAAAAAAGAAAAAAACGTTCGGGGATATCATTCCCAGGAACTTTCATGTCAAATTTCATAAAGATCGGTCCAGTAGTTTGGTTTGAATCGCTCTACACGCACGCACACACACACGCACGCACGCACACACTCACACACACACATACACCACGACCCTCGTTTCGATTCCCCCTCTAAAAACAAGTCCGAAAACTCATACATTACTTGCTAATCCAAGCGGAACCATTGTTTGCTGTTGCTATTGCTAGCCGTGAAAATGTTCAGTCGATCGTAACAAAGACATCACAGAATATGGATCGATCGTAACGAAGACCTAAACGTAAAACTGTCCCTGTGTCTCAATTCAACAAAAAAAAACAACCAGCGTGCTTCAACGAACTTTTTCAGTCCAGACAAATGCTTAAAATATGAAAGGAAGAATCACCCAGAACATATTCTTTGCTACTAGCTATAACACAGCGAATAAGTAAAAAACTTGAAGAATTTTGAGTCGATCGTAACTTTATGTCGATCGTAACGCTCATCAAACAGGAGACATGAAACGAAAACTTACCTTCCCTGCGAAAGTCGGCCATCCGTGTAGCAAAATGGAGTCCAACTGCGTGCGTGTAACGTTTTTGCTATTTATAACAGCAGCCCCGATACTTCCGCGGTCATTTAAAATAAGTTATTGAATATTGAGCGATCGTAACAAAAAGACATGAAAATTGCATTCAACCTAAAAACTTCTCAAAACTACTCAAAATACTTTTATTTTAAATCAATTGTTTGCAAATCAAATAAAACTTTTTATTTACTGCTGCTTACAACTTTCGGTTGCGATAATGACGTTCGTAGATTCGAAAATCGAGGGACGTATCGTGAGTTCGCTGGAGACACAGGGAGTTACGATCGCTATGGACGTTTTTGAAGTCAAATATTTTGCCAATAAACATCTTTTTTTTCGTAGACATCATCTTTTCGTGGTAATTTAGGGTACATTTATCAATATTATGGGCACTGTTTATGGGGGCGAGGACGCCCCCATTCTATACGGATAGTTTAGAGGTTGACCATGGGCAGCGCCATTTTGTTGTGAAATACGTCATCAGTTTGTGTACACAGGAAGTTGTGACATCCGTCACCCTTTGGGAGGTGTGAAGGCAACATTGTTCATCTGTAGAAAGTTGTGAAATCCGTCACCCTATGGGAGGGGTGACGTCAAAATTGGTCATCACAGAGTTTGTGTAACACAGGAAGTTGTGAAATACGTCACCCTATGGGAGGGGTGACGTCAAAATTGGTCATCACAGAGTTTGTGTAACACAGGAAGTTGTGAAATACGTCACCCTATGGGAGGGGTGACGTCAAAATTGTTCAACAAAAACATGATATGTCGCATTGTGCAGGGTCAACTGCAACAAACTCAAACCGAGCCATTCGTACCTACCTGTATTTGAGTGACTTATATACCGACATTTTTATGTCTTATTTTCAGCACAGGTGTAGGAAAAATCATGAACCAAAATGTTATTTATTTTCTAATTTAACATTTTTTTTACAAATATGACCATGGTCTTTTAAACATACAGTGACATTAAACATTGTTATGTTAAAAAAAAGAAAAAAGAAAAAAAGCTTTTGTGCACAAATCAGAAAATACATTGTACATTTTACCTACAGGCCAAACAGTGTCTGTTGGCGGCAAAGGGCCCAGCAAGTTGCTATTTTTAGATCGATTAAAAGTTGTCAAGAACAGGCGCTTACATTTGGATGTGTCCACTGATAGTAGGTTTGGTTGTGATCAATCAGAATGATGTAGGAATACACATGCATGACAGTTTGGTATGATGACATGTAATTCAAATATGCTGAAATGTAATATTATACATGATATAATATTATTATGGCTGTTGCCATGACCATGAACCCCAAGAAAGGTTTAATGTTATGTAAAATCAAAATACCAAAATCAAGCACCTACTAATCTGGTCTCACGGTGCGGCTTGGACCTAAATATGGATGGACACGCAACTCGCTCAGCCAGCCAGCGCTGCGAGACTTACAGCGGCCAACTTCGCCGCGGCGCGCTCATTGGCTCAGCATTGAACTTGCGTCAAGGCCGATGCGCGTAGATTCCCAGAATGTTTACTTTCGGTTAGATTCTTCGACAGCATTCGCAGAGGTGACTGCCGTTACAGAGGTGACAGAGGTGAGTAAAACTGACCATCGAAAGGAAAATAAGATTCATATTGGTAATACTAATAACATACTTGCACAAGCATGTATCTACCAAAACTGTATGGGAGCACATAGTTGGAAAGGCGTGGTGAAGCGATCAAATCGAATCGTCCGTCAGTCAGTGCACTGATCAGCCACCACGATTGAACGTCACTGTCCGTATTTTGTATGTAAGCAGAGTTAAATCCTGATGTAGTTTACAAAAACAAAACAAAATCTCATTCCTGTTCCATTGTTATTCTTGTAGTTGTGATATGATATTCTAGTGAAACTGAAAGTAAGTGTTAAAAGCAGAAAAGCCGGACCGAATCAGGTAATTGGGTTGGGAAAGTTTTGCTAAGAAATCCTGTTATTTCCCTGGGTTAATAAGCATCTCTTTGTCCAACTATTTACACAATTTATTTGACTAGTTTGTGGTTTCAATTGAAATTATTGTTGTATTTATTTCTAGACTACAAGAACTTGCATTGATTGCATTTCATTGTTACAGCACAAAACACTGAATGACACATACTGATTGACGAGCATGCCAATAGCCTTCTCGTTTTACAGTATAGGTACTGATAGTTGTATACAAGTTTGAATATCACTTTGAACACTGCCACATTCAGTTCTTTTCATCATTGAATAATTTTGTTTCAGGAAGCAAGCACCACTTTTGTTGTTGATGAAAACCCCTGTACAGTCAGAAGTGTGTCAAGCTCAAAGTATTATTTCACAAAAGGTGAGAAGTTATTCGTTACATTTGCAACATTTATTGTTGAAAAATATTAAACATAAAGGCAGAATTTGTTTGTCTTGTGATTGTGATGCCTACAACTACACCCGCTTGTGATTTCTCAGTCAAGTTACTGCAGATTTGTGTATATTTCAGTCTCATGTGGTATTTGCCATATTTTTGTGTGAACATGTGTATTTTTCAAGACTTAGATTCTGTGATAACATAAAATACCATAACACATTTGATACCAGTGCATCATATAATATTTTTGGATAATTCTCATTACGCATGATTTTTTATTGTGTCACTGTGTGTACATTTACATGTGTTTTTAAATGTCAACAGGTGACAGTTCCACTTTTGGAAGAGGTGTGCAGTGAGATTGCAGAAAATGAATGCCTGTCAGCTGATCTGTGAAGCACCATTTGTCCGCCCCCTGTCGATATTTATCGACTAAGTTCCTTGTTCTAACTTGCCGACGGAGATTTCTGGACCGCGGATGAACAAAACACCATGTACGGAATGTCCCACTTTTAAGTCGCCGGATTTGCTCGCTTCGGCTAACATTTTTATTTTTTTCATGTAGGTGTAATGCATGCAAGCTTCTGAAACTGTCTTTGCTATGTCTTTAACATACATGCTTTCAAACTGTTCAGTGCTTTTTGCGATTGAAAGTGCGGTTGATGAACAGTAATGCATGAACATGTCGGCTCTTTCGGCAGACCACGTTTTGGCACAGGCTCATATATATATATATATATTGTAAAATATCAGAAAAAATGATGCAAACAATAAAATATAATAATATAATACATGTATATATTTATATAGCGCAAATACACACACACTGCACTTTAAACAGCAGGCAGTTAGGACGTTGAGTTTTGGTATGTGTCCAAGTGTAGGGATAGTCTTATCCCATGTAAACACCGGGCCAGATCGGACAATTCAACCCGAACGGTTTCAAGAGAAAAAGGGTGCAGCCAATTTTTAAGTATTCTTGACATATTCTCAAACCAGGTTGGAGTGTTTTGAGACTTGTCTGAGGGAGGTGGGGGGGGGGGGGGGGGGGGGGGGGGGGCGGGGAGGGGGGGGGGGGGTATTCATGTAACGGAAAAGAGGCACGTGCTTTTCCAGGACATTATTACCTGATCGACACACACGCACACACACACACACACACACACACACACACACACACACACACACGCACGCACACACGCACGCACACACACACACAAACACACACGCACACACACACACACGCACACGCACAGATAAACTTGATCACACTCATCCTGAAATGAGGTTAGCATTGTATGTGTGTTGAGAGAGAGAGAGAGAGAGAGAGAGGGGGAGAGAGAGAGAGAGAGAGAGAGAGATAGAGAGAGAGAGAGAGAGAGAGAGAGAGAGAGAGAGAGAGAGAGAGAGAGAGAGAGAGAGAGAGAGAGAGAGAGAGAGAGAGAGAGAGAGTCCGTCACAAGTATTTTACTCACCTTTCAAGTCCAGAATGTGCGCGCGGATGATCATCTTCTCGTCTGAAAGACACAAGCATCAACTCCCCTTTTATCAACAAGAAAAGCAAATGCTTCGTAAATCCTATTACAGTGGAACCCATTTTAAAGTCTACCTCTTCCCCCCAATAGATTACTCCCTCCCCCCCCCCCCCAATCTTTACCCGATAGAAGACTTACTTCCTCCTGATCACTCCGCCCTCCTCAAACAATCCTACCCGGTGGAAGACTCCCTCCCCTTTAAGACCCCCGCCCCCTGATTAGACCCTCCACCCTCCACCCTCCACCCTCTCAAGAACCTGTTTTCTCAGATGTTCTATTCATAATCGAAACTTCAATCAATCAATCAATCAATGAAGCTTATATCGCGCATATTCCGTGGGTACAGTTCTAGGCGCTCTGCAGTGATGCCGTGTGAGATGAAATTTTATACGGCCAGTAGATTGCAGCCATGTCGGCGCATATTTACCTTTCATTCTCTTACCTTGCATTCTCCCAGTAAGGTAATGTATTGTACTACGTTGCAAGCCCTTGGAGCAATTTTTTTTATTAGTGCTTTTGTGAACAAGAAACACTTGACAAGTGGCTCTATCCTATCTCCCCCCCCCCCCTTTCTCCGTCGCGATATAACCTTCGTGGTTGAAAACGACGTTAAACACCAAATAAAGAAAAGAAACATAATCTCTTGGTCAGCTCTACAGCTCTTTTTGGGTTTTTAAAGGAGTCTGGTCTTTATTTTAAGATTTGAATTTTAAAACTACTTAATCTGTTTGACATTTAGGGTTTTGCTTTGACTTTTTTGTTGCCTTTGGGTGACGTTACTGATTTTATGTATTAGAATTGTTTTTACCTAAATATGTGTAATGATTAACCTGTGGGGTCCTGATTTGGCCTATTATGGTCCGCTGGACCCGAAAAGCATAAGCTAACTAACTAAATTCATAATCTCTGAAAATGTACCCCCATGTTAAGACTGTTTTTCTCAGATTTGTTTTATAGGTCTTAAGTTTAACGGTGGATTCCATTGTATATGGGCCCCCGCCCCCACCCCAAAAAAAAAAAAGGTGTTCCAGTTTCATAAATGTATGCTCAAGAGAACATTCACGTCTGACTAATTGACACAAAATTGATCATAATGTCACCTGTATCAATCCATTCAGTTATCCAACCCTGAGAATATAATATATCCCACATATATATTCAAACTTGCACCCCCCAAACCCCCTTACAACCTCAATCACTAGCATCACACTCAATAAGAATAAGAATAAGAATACTTTATTATCTCATAGAGAAATTCAGGCGTGGTACATAACAATAGTACAAACAAGACATTGATTTTACATAAAACATATAGCACTATATAACAGGGCAGGTTATAGAAACACCTTCCACATACCTCTCTGGACATTCCTTGCATTGTTCTTACGCATTCAGACATGAACACATCCATGTCTCATTTACACATCGCACACATGGACATTCTTATACGCTCAACTTACCCATTCACACATGGACATTCCACCACGCTCCACTTACACATTCTTATACGCTCCACTTACACATTCACACATGGGCATTCTTATATGCTCCACTCCCACATGGACATTCGACTACGCCCACTTACACGTTCACACATGGACATCTTTAAAGCACTGCGCTTACATTCTCGCAACACCATCTACATTTAGGTAGAAGGAAAAGCCGAAGGACTTTTTGTTTTTTTACAACAAAAAAAACCTAATTTTCTTGACCAAATTAATGTTTGGCTGGCCAAGACAAAATGTGTTTACTCAGAATACTTGCGTGACCTCCTTTCTGACATTATGGCATCATAACATGATGTCATCACCAATAGTCTAACCAAGACTAAATACCCCAGCTGTGACCATATCAAACAATGACATCATAGTTTGATGAGCTCAAGACTTATTTTCTTGATAGCCCAGTGGATATGTTTACTGGTGAAAATCTTTCCCAACAAACATTTTCATGCTGTGATTCTACGAAACTAGGGTCAAGTCGGGGGATCATCAAACCTTAGAAGTGTGCAAAGTTTCAAAGCTCTAGGTTCAAAAACATCCGAGATAACCCCAACGTCAAATGTTCTGTCTACGGACGGCCGGCCCAACACTGCTCATTCCTCATTTAGGTCACCTACGCCAACAAGATGGCGCGAGCTTTCATTCAAATTAGCTTAGTACATTTCCTTCTCTGATGTGACTATTGGATGACGTCATCGAACCTTCGTTGCCTCAGCTAATTTGACTGGAAGCTCGCGCCATCTTGTTAGCAGAGGTTCCTAAATGCTCATTCCTAAGATTATCCTGATTTCTCAGGGGAGTCAAAAACAGTCGAGTGAACCGAAATGAATACATTTTAGTCAATCTGTCAAACGCACAGAATGAACCTGAGGCAGGTCCTTGTTTTCGTTTGACCAGAACATGGCGCCGATTCTGCAGACGAAAACAGTTCATGATTCTGCAGTGTTTAGGGGAAGGGCTCCTAATATGGACCGGCTCCTAATATGGACCACCCCCTGTTCTGACAAACTGACGGCGCTAAAAACAATTTCATTAACCCTATCTGGATAACTTGCACTATGTCAAAACAGTTGCAGAAGCACAAATCTCCAAACCGTGAAGTCTTTTTCTCTTTTTTTCACTTTTGGCAGCGTTCACTATAAATTTGCCGCCTAAAACGGACTAGTTTTTGTCCACAGCCAAAGGTGTTATCACACACAAATTGCTATATATGACAGCTAAGACTGTATTTGTTATATTTTAGCAGTGTTGACCCCGAGTTTTTAATTAGTCTGACTTGCACTCCAGGTTGTATCATGTTATTTTGAAGGGGGTCTTTTCTTTATTTGGTGTTTAACGTCGTTTTCAACCGTTCAAGGTTATATCGCGACGGAGGGAAGGGAGGTGATGGGATAGTCACTTGTCAATTGTTTCTTGTTTACAAAAGCACTAATCAAAAATTTGCTCCAGGGGCTTGCAACGTAGTACAATATATTACCTTACTGGGAGAATGCACGTTTCCAGTACAAAGGACTTAAGATTTCTTACATACTGCTTGACTAAAATCTGTACAAACATTGACTATATTCTATACAAGAAACACTTAACAAGGGTAAAAGGAGAAACAGAATCCGTTAGTCGCCTCTTACGACATGCTGGGGAGCATCGGGTAAATTCTTCCCCCTAACCCGCGGGGGGTAAACCTGGGGGTCCAGGCGTAGACCCCTTGTGGGGTAGACCCCCTTTGGGGTGGACCAATTCAAGCGACATTTAATCTGACTATATGTCCACTCTCTACGAAGTATATATATTAGGACATCTGACCGACACCTGATACTATGAATCGGACATTTTAGACAGTCAATCGAACTATGAGTATGACCGATGTCTGACGCTTAACGAGGTCAGGACATTTGTCCGATTCACAAGAATTCGTTGCACAATCCCCACGTAGTACCTGTGATTGTGAACAGCTTTAGATTCTCGTAAACAGTCTTGTTTGAAGAAGCATGAGGCAAAGAGTACTGTTCTCGCTGCCACCACGAATTGCTTAGTTAGAACAACGAAAGAATAAAGACATTGAAACATCTTACCATTCGACATGCTGCTTGTTGTTGTATCTTGGATTTTGGATCTGCACAAACAACGCACACATTTCTCAGAGAAGTCAGCGCAAAGTTGAGAGAGAGAAAGAGAGGGAGAGTGGATGGAGAGAGAGAGGGAGAGTGGATGGAGAGAGAGAGAGAGTGGATGGAGAGAGAGAGAGAGAGAGAGAGAGAGAGAGAGAGAGAGAGAGAGAGAGAGAGAGAGAGAGAGAGAGAGAGAGAGACATTCATTATTAACGGTGGTAATGGCTTAGGCAAACAGGTGCTTTTTTTACATCCAGCCCTCGACCACGCGAGGGACTAATATAATCTTATGATATTCTCAGAGAGAGAGCGATATTGCTTCTAAGTTCTTAATCAAACGACAAAACGATCAGTCTTTACTGCACTTGTTAACATTCAGCAAAAGCCCAACCAGTAACTGGTCCTGGCGACACTAAGGAACATTGTACACATGTTAAATCAAGCTTGGTGCGCAATGCAACATATTTTATGATTGGTCAGATTCTAATGAACACTGGCGAGGTGTATTGAAACACGCCGCTAAACTTGTCTCTGTATCTGCAAGGGTTATTTACGAGTAAAGACAGAAAGGGCATACAACACTTTGACGATAAGTCACAGTGGCCTGATGGATAAGACGTCGGCCTCCTGATTGGAAGGTCGCGAGTTCAAAGCCCGGCAGCGGCCGCCCGGTAGGTTAAGGGTGGAGATTTTTCCGATCTCCAAGGTCAACTTATGTGCAGACCTGCTAGTGCATTATTCTCCTTTGTGTGTACACGCAAGCACAAGACCCAAGTACGCACGGAAACGATCCTGTAATCCATTTCAGAGTCCGGTGGGTTATGGAAACACGAAAATACCCAGCATGCTTCCCCCGAAAGCGGCGTATGGCTGCCCGATCGGTCATACATACGTGTAAAAACCCACTCGTGCGAAAGCATGTGTGAACGTGGGAGTTTTTGCCCATGAACGAGGAAGAAGAAGAAACCCAGGAACTGTCATGTACAGTTTCATGAAGATCGGTCCAGTAGTTTTCTCTGTATTGTTATACACACACACACATACACACGCATACACACACACACACACACACACACACACACATACAGCACGATCCTCGTCTCGATTCCCTGTCTATGTTAAAACATTTAGTAAGTCAGAACTTTACTCAATAATGACACTGACTTGAACGATTTGTACCCCGGTTTCTACATGTTTACGCCGGTTAAAAGAAATGCGCACCAAAGCACAGATTCAACAAGGTAATTACAACAATTTTTCGGCAATTCAGTCAAAACTCATATCGCCTAACAACTTTGACAGACACTGTACATTTGCCTGAAATATCACTTTCCGTCCCAAACCCACATTAAAAAACAAACAAACAACTTATTCAGAGCAAACTTAAATTGTTTGGGCGATGAGTGCAGACTTTGGGGAGTCAAATACAAACATAAACTCACAAACTTGAAAAACACATCTCTCACCTTCGAACTCTGGAAACGCACAGTCGTCTGCGGCAGAGTTATTTTTTTCCCGCGGCGAATGTGGATTGGTCGAGAGGGGGAAACTGGTTTTTCTCCGTGGAGCAACGGAGATAAAGTCGAACCTGCTCACAACGATCACTCCAAACGATCCCTGAATTTTTTAATTTCATTTTTCGGCCACCTGTGTACATAACGGCCACGTTTGTCCTTTGTTTTCCTAATCCTTTACATGATCGTTGTGGACAGGTTACACTGTGTGTGTGTGCGTGTGCGTGTGTGTGTGTGTGCGTGTGTGTGCGAGCGTTTGTGTGTGTGTGTGTAGAAGCGTGTGTGCGTGCGTTTGTGTGTGTGTAGAAGTGTGTGTGTGTGTGTGCGTGTGCGTGCTTGCGTTTGTGTGTGTGTGTGTGTGTGTGTAGAAGCTAGTGTGTGTGTGTGTGTGTGCGTGCGTGCGTGTGTGTGTGTGTGTGTAGAAGTGTGTGCGTGCGTTTGTGTGTGTGTAGAAGTGTGTGTGTGTGCGTGCGTGCGTGCGTTTGTGTGTGTAGAAGTGTGTATGTGTGTGTGTGTGTAGCATAATTTGCGAGACGGCATGCGACAAGCTGTGCGAAGTCTGCGTCAGGCAGCAGCCCCGCATTGCGTGGTCCTTTCCAACAGGTGTCAGTGTACGACAAGCTGCACACAGCGACACTGCACTCAACTGAACCTCTCTCTCTGTCTGGCCTGCCAACACGGGTCGGGAACAGTTCGAGAAACTGACAACTTATGGTCCAGACTGCAAACGTGTAAGAAATTCAAGAAAGGCGACGGGATTTATGAATTATGTTCAAAACACAGGGGTTGGTGGAATTCAAAGCATTACTAAGAAGTTCATGCCGTTTCAGACAAATAGAGATATTACGAGTAAAATGCAGTCGTCGCATTGTAAACGGCCGACGTCTGGTTCTGATAGTAAACTTCTTTTGTCTGCTGCTACAGACCCGTCTGGTCTACCACTGCTGACGTGTTAGGCTCGAGAGTCACAAGTTATTATCTATATAGAAATAAAACATAAACACGCGCACATACACACGCACGAACACACACACACACACACACACACACACACACACAAACACACTCACTTTTTCTTTCTCTAACACACGCGCACACACGCACTTACACTCACACACACACACACACACTCTCTCTCTCTCTCTCTCTCTCTCTCTCTCTCTCTAACACACAAGCAAACGCACACACACACACACACACACAAACACATCTGCACACAAACATGCACACACGCACACGCAACAATGATTGAATTGTATTCCTTATAAATTCGATCTTAAATTATAAACATATGTAGTATTTGCTCTGAAAATATCCTCACACCCGAAGAAAATCTGTACAATTGTCGCTCACGTTGTGGAGACCAGCGGACCAGAAGACACGGTCTTCGGCTTTCAGCTAGCCAAGCCTGAATAGCCTCTGTAATGACTTTGTCCATATTTGGTGGCTGATGTTTTAGATTTAGTCCATTTTTGATACGTGTACAAAAACCCCAAAAACAAACAACAACAAAAGTCACCAATAAACCTACCAACCTTTAAAGGCAACCAACCAGGTAACCAACCAGCCAACCAAAAACAAAGACACGAGTCGTTTTCGTTTGACTTTCTTTTATTTACCTTGACAGAGACAAACTGACACAGGGACTGGTGTGTGAATTCAGGAGAGCAATTGTCCTTTTTGTGTTAGATTTGATACACACAGAGGCATAACCACAGTTTTTGGACAAAACAAATAACATGCATATATTTTCTGAAAAATTAAATTACACTTCCAGACACAAAGAAAACACCTTTAAACTATACATAACAAAACTAAATTTATCTGCCGAAAAAAAGGTCAATGACCTGATTGTAGAGGTCAGCAGGGCTCTGGTGGGCAACAAAACGTATATCTTTTCTGACGAATATGAACCCATTTGAAACACAAACATCATATCTGTAGATAAAACTAAATACCTATTTCTTTACTGAAACGCCAAAAACTGTTTCTGTGAACTTTGTATACATGTCATGATTGTAACCTTTGTTAAAATAAACATATGTTTAAACCAAATGCCAAAAACATCAAGTTGACTCTGTGTTTTTAAATTCCGCAAACAGAGATAGCTCAGATCTTGCACCAAACAAAACATATCGTTGATGACAAAGCAGAGCAAAACGTCAAACACATTATATAACAATAACAGCACATGGAATTTATTCACTAAAAATAAGAACAACTTAAAACAAAATCGTCAACAAACATAGACACTTTTGATAGACAGTGTGAACATGTTGTACTGTCAGTGGTATTCTCCCCGTGTGCTACACGTGTCCAGGCTCTTAAAGACCCACACACCTTCCCGTGTGTTATACGTGTCCAGGCTCTTAAAGACCCACACACCTTCCCGTGAAATCAGTCCGGCTCACCATCTCAGGTCTGTCCAGGCCGTCACATGGGACAAGACTATCCGTCCTCGTCGTCACATAAAAATCAACAATCTCTTTTCACAGATGGATTTTTGTGTGTGGATAAATTCATTTCGTAAAACCAACCAATGGCTTTTTAAGAAATTAATTTCCTAAGAAAAAAATCCAACTTACCACAGAAAGCAGTCTGGGTGTTGCTTTTTGGTATGTGACCAAGTGGAAGAGATGATCTTATCCCATGTAAAAGTCTGACAAGATCTGAGACCGTGTGCGGAACTAGCGAGTAGTGTGCCGTGCCTTTAAAGAAACGAGACTAGATATTGTCCACACAACACAAACTGTGCGTGAAAAAGTGTGACCAAGATGGTATGCAAGAAAAAGAGCATTATTCAACTTTAACACCTACCAGAATTGAACACCTACCAGAATTGAACACCTACCAGAATTGAACACCTACCAGAATTGAACACATACCAGAATTGAACACCTACCAGAATTGAACACCTACCAGAATTGAACACATACCAGAATTGAACACCTACCAGAATTGGACACCTACCAGAATTGAACACCTACCAGAATTGACAGCTCGGCTGCTTTTTGTGCAACGTGGGACTTTCTTAGAGTTATTTGTTTAATGACAAGCGACACCGATTTAACAAGCAAAGCCGTCGCTTCTTGACCCTCTCAGTAAAACATCTGACGTCAAATGCGAATCAAAGTGCGAATAATGGCGTCACGCAAACATTCTCTCGCTTTTCTTGGATGTCTCTCAGGAACTGAGAAAGGATTCTGAGAACAAATATTGTCTCGGTGACCTCGTTATATCAGCAGGAGAAAATGTCTCGTAAAGTCACCGCTAGGCTGTATCGGTATCGTTCATCATTAACGAATGACACATGCAAAATGAATTCAGCATCAATCAAAATTCCACTCCATGCATTGAGACAGCCAGACTTTGGAATGTTGGCTTAAGGTCTCTGTTCATGTGCGGAATGGATTCAACAACAATCAAAAAGTC
>NC_090260.1:11442893-11444393 GCF_037325665.1 Littorina saxatilis
GTAAGACGCTTTGAAAAGTGGCTTGCCTCCCTTTACTTCCCCTATGCCACTGATCTAAAAATACAAACCATAACAAACACATTGTCGACTACACAACCAAGGAAGAAAGACGAAAGGACGATGAGAAAGGAAGGATAAGTCAATATAACGAAAGAGAAAAAGACAGACAAGCGAAAAAAAAAGCCCACACAAGATGTAGAGGTTACACGCCGAGTCTCAGTGATTATTAAAAATAATGGTCGAAGTTAGCGGATCATGAAAAATGCGAGCTTTTGCGAGCTTTTTCATGACCGCGAACTGAGACCATTATTTTTTATAATCACTGAGACGAGGTGTGTAACCTCTTTATTCCTCCTTTCTTCAGTTATTCAAAGAAAAGAGGAGGTTTTTTGCGAAAGTTTGATCGAATCCTATTCACTCAACCAGTCAACCTGCGCAGGCGATCGATTAATGCGCGGTTGTATAGTTCCGTGCAAATCATTCCATTCTGTTAACACTTCTTGTCAGTTTTCCTATTTTGGACTAAAATCAAGTACACAGATATGCTGTTATTCTGCTGTGGCGGCAAAGGCAGATATTGTGTGTTCTGTATATGTTTTGGTATCGCTTAGGATAATGTTCTTTCGTCAAATGGGACTAGCAGACGAACTTTTGCACCCGTGTTCCAACGTTAAAAACTGTATGAAGTTCAGTTTTCTGGGGAAAATAGTGTATGAAACCGCTTTATGTTGTTTAAATTGATGAGATGTGTGCATTTGGTTGCGTGTGATCTGTTTATTAAATGAAATATTGTTGAAAACTGACCGTCGGATTGCAGTCTGTTGTCGAAGAAACTGAGTGAAAAGAAGGGGAACTACTCTTGTCGCTGGACAAAGTATGAGTTACTTGCCTTGCGGAAAATTGCTTGTGATGAACGTTTGAGCACGGCAAATCTAGATTCAGAAAACAACCGAACTCATGGATTTTATATGAAGATTCATGTGTTCAGGCCTGTAGTTGTTAATTTAAATGCGGTATGTTTGTACTGTTTGCTCCAGAGATGTATACTTCGTACGTTAGAGCGTTCGGAACTTTTCAGTCGCAAAAAGTAGTACCGAAACAGAACAACTTCTCAACCCATTGCACTATCGAGGATTCAGGCTGTTGCTGGGTTGTTATTTGTTTGGTTGCTGGGTCATTATCGAAAAATAACTACCCCTACAAGTTTACAGAGGTAAAGAAGCAGAGGGGGGAATAAAAGAGGTTTATGTGCTTCTGTCTGGCTAAACAAATACTCTGCAAGCTGTATGAATACGTTCTTATCTTTCTACCCCCTTCACAAAGCGTCATATTATTTATCAAACAGAAGAACTATTATTTTCAGAGACATTTCAAAATGGAAACCAAATTCTAGTAGTGAAACACTCACTCAGGGACACAGGCACGTACGCATGCCGGCACACACACACACACACACACACACACACACACACACACACACACCACACACACACACAGCAC
>NC_090260.1:11444593-11449593 GCF_037325665.1 Littorina saxatilis
GAGAGAGAGAGAGAGAGAGAGAGAGAGAGAGAGAGGGAGAGAGAGAGAGAGATTGAGGGAGAGAGTGAGACAGACAGACATACAGTCAGACAGCCAGAGACAGACGGAGAGAGAGACAAGACGGATAGAGAGAGACACACATACACACACATATACACGCAAGCACACACACAAGCGCACACACACGCACACACACGCACACACACACACACAAGCACGCACACACGCACGCAGCACCCCCCCCCTACACACACACACTCACACTGGATATACACTGGATTCAAAATGATGAAAACGATGACCACTATGTAGGCAAGGCTACCAAACCTACATCAAAATCTAATTTGACAGTATTGACGTAAACTGACACCGCTGTGTAATCAGTCCGTATGTTTGTGTTCTTGTACCGGTCATGCTATTTTGAGCAAAGCACTCCAAGACCTATTGATTGGTTCGGTTTTCTACAGATGAGACCAAAGTCTATTGGTCTGGTGGAACTCATGTTATAACTCGCAGCAAAAAATCTCTCTGACCCCCCCTCTCCCTCTCTCTCTCTCTCTCTCTCTCTCTCTCTCTCTCTCTCTCTCTCTCTCTCTCTCTCTCTCTCTCTCTCTCATAAAACCCAAACGCTATATCTTTTTTTTCTGTCCAAACTATTTTTTTTATTTGTTTGTCTGTCTGTCTGTCCTTGTAGATCTCCCTCTCTCTCTCTCTTTTTACATTTAGTCAAATTTTGACTAAATGTTTTAACATAGAGGGGGAATCGAGACGAGGGTCGTGGTGTGTGTGTGTGTGTGTGTGTGTGTGTGAATGTGTGTGTGTGTGTGTCTGTCGGTGTGTGTCTGTGTGTGTCTGTCTGTGCGTGTGTGTGTGTGTAGAGCGATTCAGAGTAAACTACTGGACCGATCTTTATGAAATTTTACATGAGAGTTTCTGGGTATGATATCCCCAGATGTTTTTTTTTCATTTTTTCGATAAATGTCTTTTATGACGCCATATCCGGCTTTTTGTAAAAGTTGAGGCGGCACTGTCACACCCTCAATTTTCAATCAAATTGATTGAAATTTTGGCCAAGCAATCTTCGACGAAGGCCGGACTTTGGTATTGCATTTCAACATGGAGGCTTACAAATTAATTGATGACTTTGGTCATTAAAAATCTGAAAATTGTAATTAAAATTATCTTTTTATAAAACGATCCAAAACTACTTTTATTTTATTCTTCATCATGTTCTGATTCCAAAAACATATAAATACGTTATATTTGGATTAAAAACAAGCTCTGAAAATTAAAAATATAAAAATTATGATCAAAATTAAATTTCCGAAATCGATTTAAAAACAATTTCATCTTATTCCTTGTTGGTTCCTGATTCCAAAAACATATAGATATGATATGTTTGGATTAAAAACACGCTCAGAAAGTTCAAACGAAGAGAGGTACAGAAAAGCGTGCTATGTATGTAGCACAGCGAAACCACTATGGCGCTGAACGGGCTCGTCACTTTCACTGCCTTTTGCAATGCAGTGCGTTCAGTTTCATTCTGTGAGTTTCACAGCTTGACTAAATGTAGTAATTTCGCCTTACGCGACTTGTTTTTGTTTTTGTTCTGTCTCGCCAGTCGCATCCATTGTTATCTTCATCTATCTGTCTCTCAAACCAACATATATTATTTTCTGTTTCTAAAGTAAACCCTCTGTCTCTGTCTCTCTCCGTCTCATTGGCTGTCTGTCTGTCTGCATGTCTGCCTGTCTGTCTGTCTGCCTGTCTGTCTGCCTGTCTGTCTGTCTGTCTGTCTGTCTGTCTGTCTGTCTGCATGTCTGCCTGCCTGCCTGTCTGTCTGCCTGTCTGCCTGTCTGTCAGTCTGTCAGTCTGCCTGTCTGTCTGTCTGTCTGTCTGCCTGTCTGTCTGCCTGTCTGTCAGTCTGTCAGTCTGTCTGTCAGTCTGTCTGTGTGTCTGTCGGTCTGCCTGTCTGCCTGTCTGTCAGTCTGTCAGTCTGTCTGTCAGTCTGTCAGTCAGTCTGTCTGTCTGTCTGTCTGTCTGCCTGTCTGCCTGTCTGTCAGTCTGTCAGTCTGTCTGTCAGTCTGTCTGTCAGTCTGTCAGTCTGTCTGTCAGTCTGTCAGTCTGTCTGTCAGTCTGTCTGTCTGTCTGTCTGTCTCTCCCCCGGCTCAACTCCTTCCTCTTTTCCCACACCCAGACAATATATCCACACAATTCTGGCGAGGAATTGTTGTCCATTTTCTACCCTCCCCCCCCCCCCCCCCACCCACACGCCCCAAAGGGATGTACGTGACACAGTTCAGTGCTGCTTTGTGTTTGAAGGTAATCTCGTTCCTGTTCTCGGCGGTCACGATATTTCGGACGAGAGTTATTTAAGACTGCGTGACGTCAGTCGCTGGCATAACAGCCACGGGTAGCATCCGGCACTGAGAAGTCTGGGGGTGAGAGTGGGGGTAGGGGGGGGGGGGGTGGACAATGGGAAGACGCAGACATTTCGGTTTGGAGAGAGAGATAGAGTGAGGGGGAGGGGGCAGACAGGGAAACAGGGACAGAAAAGAAAGAAGAAGAAGGAAAACCACCCCCCTGCCTCCTGCCCCCTGCCCCCTGCCCCCTGCCGTTTTTGTCTACACACTCACCTCTCACCCCCCCCCTCCAACCTCTCTCTCTCCCTCTCACCCCCCCTCCTCCTCCTCATCTCTCGCCTCTCTTTCTTATTATTTCAGCGGATAGGTCAAAGTGCTGCCTGTTGACAGGCTGTGGCCTTTGGGAAGTTTCTAACAACTCGTTATCAAGGCACACACGCACACTAACAGAATCAATAGCCGGTTATGTCAGCGGTAACAATCGGGTTGGCTGGATCGAATGACATCC
This sequence comes from Littorina saxatilis, assembly GCF_037325665.1. Classification (NCBI taxonomy): domain Eukaryota; kingdom Metazoa; phylum Mollusca; class Gastropoda; order Littorinimorpha; family Littorinidae; genus Littorina; species Littorina saxatilis. The sequence goes on from NC_090260.1 coordinate 11,447,465, forward strand.
TCTGACCTTTCTACCTCAGATTTATTTTCAAAATATATCCCTCTTTACATATGCCATTTCGCCAAAGTAGAAGGAAAAACGCTGAGTTGCTGAAAAAAAAAAAAAAAAAATCTCTGGAGAATTTGGCCCTCCCATTTTATACCCTTGTTACTTTTTACATTTTATTGTGTGCTTCATTTTACTTGTAATCCTCCTCCTCCTCTTACCGGCACGGTTGGCCTAGTGGTAAGGCGTCCGCCCCGTGATCGGGAGGGCGTGGGTTCGAACCCCGGCCGGGTCTTTAAAGTTGGCAATCTAGTGGCTGCTCCGCCTGGCGTCTGGCATTATGGGGTTAGTGCTAGGACTGGTTGGTCCGGTGTCAGAATAATGTGACTGGGTGAGACATGAAGCCTGTGCTGCGACTTTTCTTGTGTGTGGCGCACGTTATATGTCAAAGCAGCACCGCCCTTATATGGCCCTTCGTGGTCGGCTGGGCGTTAAACAAACAAACAAACAAACAAACTCCTCCTCTTCATTCTCGTCCTCATCGTCATTGGCATCATCTCCCTCTCCCTGTTCTTGTTCTTGTTTTTGGAGAAGAACTTGGCCCTTTCATTTTATTCCATTGTTACTTTTTCAATTTTATTGTGTATCATTTTACTTTTAATCCTCCTCCTTCCTCCTCCTCATCATCATCGTCATCGGCATCATCTCCCTCTCCCTGTTCTTGTTCTTGTTCTCCCTCCCCCTCCTTCTCGTTCTTGTAATTGTGTTTTTGGAGCAACGGTAAAGAACTTGGCCCTGTACTTTTATACCCTCGTTACTTTTTCAATTGTAAATCCCTGCGCTTAGAACTGTACCCACGGAATACGCGTGATATAAGCCTCATATTGATTGATTGATTTTACTCCTCCTCCTCCTCCTCCTCGTCCTCCTCCTCTTCATCATCTTGTTCTTCTTCTCTCCCCCCCCCCACACTACTTCTTCTCATTCATTCAAATTGTGTTTTTGGAGCAACGCAGGTGCACCACTGCAGTCTGTTAAGGCCCCCTAGAGAAATTCTGCCTGTCGTGAAGACGTGTGATGTTGCTTTAGTGCAGACAACTTGTTGGCCATTGGCTGGTTTACTCGCTCCAGACATAGACCAAATAGCCTGGACCGCCAACTCGTCACGTCACCCTTCGAGGTTGCGACGCTCGACTTTCAGGAGCGCGTAGCGTCCGGTTTGAAAGGCCAGCAATTCGAAGACAGTGAAAAGAAAGCATGCTCCAGTTATTTGTGACAATGGGAGGTGACAATGAACTGGATTTTCCAAAACTCCAAACTTAACAAAACTCATCAAAAAACATGTTCCATATGAGTTTATTTTAGCATTTTCAGAACTTACCTCGGCAACTTCGTCCATGTTTACAATCGACACCGGATATGACATCCCCCTGATTTCTGAAAGGCCATGAAAGCGTAGGTTCCTAAATGCGAGAGGCCGCTACCTCGTAATAGAGAGAAAGAGCGGAGAGAGAGCTAGTTGGCGGTCCAGGATAAATGGTCTATGCTCCAGACGACTGATGCAGATGCGACGTGGTAAAGTGGTAGTCTTACCCTTGGTAACAATTCTCTTCACCATCTATGATCTGGCCATGAATTGACCCAGCTTCTTCTTCTTCTTCTTCTGCTTCTTCTTCTGCGTTCGTGGGCTGAAAATGTTACGTGTATGACCGGTTTTACCCCGCCATTAAGGCAGCCATACGCCGCTTTCAGAGGAAGCAACCTGGGTATTTTTGTGTTTCTATAACCCACCGAACTCCGACATGGATTACAGGATCTTTTCCGCGCGCACTTGGTCTTGTGCTTGCGTGTACACACGAAGGGGGATAAGCCAATAGCAGGTCTGCACATAAGTTGACCTGGGAGATCGGGAAAATCTCCACACTTAACCCACCAGGCTGCCGCGGCCGGGATTCGAACCCTCGACCTTCCGATTACGAGGCCGACGTCTTACCACCACGCCACAGCGCACGTCCTATTGACTTAGCAAAAGACCAACACTCCACTTATACACAAGCCAAAAAGTCAACATCATGACTACTTCAGGTACAAATGTGACCCTCCACCACGGAATGAGTCGCATGTCACCTCGCGCGGTTCTGCGC
>NC_090260.1:11454593-11457093 GCF_037325665.1 Littorina saxatilis
AGAGAGAGAGAGAGAGAGAGAGAGAGAGAGAGAGAGAGAGAGAGAGAGAGAGAGAGAGAGAGAGAGAGAGAGAGAGAGAGAGAGAGAGAGAGAGAGAGAGAGAGACACACACACACACAGGACGGGGGAGGGGATAATAGGAAATAAAAAAACCGAAAACACCCACCTACTCTTTCTCTTTTTCTCTTTGCATTGCGTGGGCCGGACGCGCTCTCTAGAAAAGGAGGCTATTTCGGTCCCCGCCAATATTGTTTGCTGAGAATCGATTGTGTCGCTCAGCCTCATCTTGTCTCGGTGAACGAAGCACTGCCAAGTATTCTGCTGACGCCACCTAGTGGTGGCGCGGATGCTTTAGATTTGGTTACCCGCCGCTGTCGTCTTTGCTCTGGTAACCATGGAAACCCCACCCCCGCCCGCCCCACCGTCGTTATGGTGACGCGAGCCGTGTTCAAGAGGTTTGGAGAGTATTGGCCGAGATGGGAAAGGACGTTGTGGCGATTTTTGTGTGTTGGTTTTGGGGGTCTGTTCGATGAAAAAGTTTTGATTAAAAAAGATTCCAATTATTGACAGTGTGTTGGCTGTTGCATTTTTGTTTAAGCGTCTAGGTTGAACTTCGGATAAGGCGCTATATATATATAAAAAAAAAAAGCTTTGTGTTAGTATTTCCTTTGATGAACTTTGACTGGAAAAAACAACATCTCAAAGTTGTGATATTTGGTTGTTGTTTTTTTTTTTTTTTTTTTTTTTTTTTTTGGGGGGGGGTGTCTTTTCGATTAAGACGAATATATCGTTTGTGTGGTGCATATTTAGTAAAGGAACTAGGCTAATGGTTATATTGTGGAAAGCATTAGATTGGTAGGATACGGATAAGAATATTATTCTTCTTCGTTGATGGGTTGTAAGTATGTTTGTTTGTTTGTTTATTTGCTTAACGCCCAGCGGACCACGAAGGGCCATATCAGGGCGGTGCTGCTTTGACATATTAGGTACGTGCGCCACACACAAAACAGAAGTTGCGCAGCACAGGCTTCATGTCTCACCCAGTCACATTATTCTGACACCGGACCAACCAGTCCTAGCACTAACCCCATAATACCAGACGCCAGGCGGAGCAGCCACTAGATTGCCATTTTTTTTTAAGTCTTAGGTATGACCCGGCCGGGGTTCGAACCCACGACCTCCCGATCACGGGGCGGACGCCTTACCACTAGGCCAACTGTGCCGGTCTCTGTGGTGATGAAGTTCATATGGCAAGCATGTCACCAGGATGAAGGAGGAACTTTTTAACATTTTTGCTTTGTCTGCCCTAATGTGATTTCTCCGACGTTGGCCTTGACACGATTTTAAACTTTTAAAGATTTGAGGAAATTTCACACGATTTAAAGTACATATAAAAGAATCTGACTTTTAAGGAAAAGTTTAACCGTAAAACGCATAAAATGTGAATTAAAAAAAAGAAAGAAAAAAGTTTACACTCTGCAAGATCAATGCAGAATCTGTCTCGCACGACCTCCATCGGTTATCGAGACAAAAAAAACCAAACAATTTAAAAATAAAAACGTAATTAGATTTCTTTTTTGAAAGGATGTTTTTTTAACATCTATGATTTGTCACTCTGTTTCGTTTGCTCGTTTGATTGTTCAATCTACTTTCTCGTTTACTTGCTTGGTTTTTTTATAACTTTTTATTTCTATTTTTAATGTCTTTGTAGACACGGTTTTGCAATCCATACCTGTTAACGTTTTTATTTGATTTTAACCTTTTCTTCCTATGATTGCCTATTTCCCTTCCATCCTCGATAATTATTGTGTGTGTGTGTGTGTGTGTGTGTGTGTGACAGAGAGAGAGAGAGAGAGAGAGAGAGAGAGAGAGAGATAGAGACAGAGAGAGAGAGAGAGACAGACAGAGAGAGAAACGGAGAGAGAGAGAGAGATAGATAGAGAGAGAGACAGAGAGAGAGAGAGAGAGAGAGAGAGACAGAGAGACAGAGAGAGAGAGAGACAGACAGAGAGAGAAACGAAGAGAGAGAGAGAGAGAGACGGAGAGAGATCGAGAGAGAGAGAGAGAAACTGAAACTGAAACTGAAACTAAAACTGAACTTTATTACCAAAGGATAGAGGTTTTAGGCAAAGCCTAATCTTACAACCTGTCCCACCGAACTCTGACATGAGAGAGACAGAGAGAGAGATAGAGAGAGAGACAGAGAGAGAGATAGAGAGAGAGACAGAGAGAGAAAGAGACAGAGAGAGAATTTTTTTTTGCCCTTTCCCTTTATTTGGAGCACAAAAGTAAAGGAAATATCAAGGTCACAAAAAAGATATGACCATAAAGGTCAGTTGCGCGCTTAAACCGATAAAAACCCAATACCCACAACCCCCTCCCACCACAACAACAACAACACCACACAAAGACACCAATAGAACAACAACAACAAAACCACACAAAGAAGAAACTCTTCCAATCAATCAGTCGACCTCAGCTGACAAAGCAGAGCCGGATA
>NC_090260.1:11462093-11468884 GCF_037325665.1 Littorina saxatilis
TTAGTTTCTTTGTTAGTCCTGTGTTGACAACTCTTCGACAAGCGCTTAGAACTGTACCCACGGAATACGCGCTAAATAAGCTTCCTATTGATTGATTGATTGAAACTAAAAACTGAAGACAGGATGAGAGGGAAGAAGGGAGGGAGGGACAGATAGATAAACAAGAAATTCCTCCGAGGTAGGAAAAACACCCCCGTCCTTACCATTCTCACTGCCACCAACTGAGAAGGTTATTTCCCTTTGACCATTAATATGTCCCTCTATAAGTCCTTGTAGAATCTTAATCCACCAATAACTCCCTAACCGTGTGTTTGACTGGTCCCAATTTTTGTAAGGACCGTCTCAGGAATGTATAGAACCTGTTCACCAAGTTTGGTGACGATCGGTCCGTTCATTCTTGAGATCTATATGCGAACACAAACACACAAACAAACAAACACATCGACCGAATCCTATACACACCCTTATACTGGGGGTGTAAAGAGAGAAAGAGAGAGAGAAAGAAAGAGAAATGCAGAGAGAGAACCTTTGCTGAACCCACACTACCCCCTTTGCCCATACCCCCCCCTTCCCTTCAAAACGCCTTGAGCCAATGGGAAAATGCAGTTTTGAGACCGCGATAAATCACATTAAACAGTTTGTGCGGTTCTGCAAGTTTCTGTATGCATGGTGTTAGACAGTATTCTAATGCAAATCCCATTGCAAATGCAAATCCCATTGCAAATGCAAATTCTCTTATCCTCGCTGCGCCTAACTGGTTTGACGTTTGACCTTTGTGAAAGACAGTTCATTTCCCGTGAGCCTTTGAGGCAAGTAATGCATTATCGACACGGACACAAAGAAAAAACCCACAATTTTGCCCTGTATATTTCAAAATGAATGAGTCAGTGATGCATGTGAGTTTCAGTATTAAATCGAACACGTGAAGTGCTGCTAATGAATTTTCAGGCTTGGAAAAAATGTCACACTTCAAAATCTGAAGCTATCCGCAGATCATAGCATTAATTTGAGTAGTAATTTTGCGACTTTAAAAAGCAAAATATCATGATAAAATGAAGACGAAGCTTGAATAACAGAAAATGAAACTTTCACCAGTATGTAGACCTTCTGTTATTCGCTTTGTGTATGTGTCGTGCCCAATTCACGTAATTGCCGACTACGCGTAATGGGCAATGTTTTTGCGTAATCGGCAAAACGCTGCCCAATACGTGAAATCGGCAGCGTTTTTCCGAAAACGCGTAAAAGCTTCTAAAATTTGCCAATTTTGCAAAATCGGCAGCCACTTTTTGGTTTTAAAGTTCTCAAATGCCTGGGATATCATCACACTTAGACAACTAGATACTCCAATGGATAGATATCGCAATAATCGATAAGTTATGGCAAGTTATTGCAGAAAGTGTAGTTGTTGTGCATTTCCGGAGTTATGCTCGACACAGACCAACATAGACCATACAAAACATAGTAGGGAGGTAAAGCAATGTTAATGCAATGTTCTGGTGACACAAACAGTAACAGACTGGCTGTCGCTTTTGCGAAATGGGCAAATTTTAGAAGCCTTTCCGCATTTTCGGCAAAACGCTGCCCATTTCACGTAATTTTGTTTTTTCGTTCATGGGCTGAAACTCCCACGGCTTTTACGTGCATGACCGTTTTTACCACGCCATTTAGGCAGCCATACGCCGCTTTCGGAGGAAGCATGCTGGGTATTTTCGTGTTTCTATAACCCACCGAACTCTGACATGGATTACAGGATCTTTTTCGTGCGCACTTGGTCTTGTGCTTGCGTGTACACACGGGGGTGTTCGGACACCGAGGAGAGTCTGCACACTAAGTTGACTGAGAAATACATCTCTCGCCGAACGTGGGGACGAACTCACGCTGACAGCGGCCAACTGGATACAAATCCAGCGCGCTACCGACTGAGCTACATCCCCGCCCATTTCACGTAATGGGCAGCGTTTTGCCGATTACGCGAAATGGGCAAAAATGTTGCCCATTACGCGGAATCGGCAATTACGTGAATTCGGCACGACACATATAACTAAACGTTGTAATACAATGCAGTTCTTGTATACTTGAATATAGAACGTTACAAGTATTTCTGTGACCATTTTGTTTATATGTTTGAACTGTAAATGAACTCCCTCTGCAATCCTTCTTGATGATGCATATTTAATGCAGACACGGGTGAAAATGCCAACACCCTCACTTTTTCCACCCCAGAGAGAGAGAGAGAGTTCATTTCATGTCCTTTCACGGAACAAAAAGCATCAGCCAAAAATGGAAACAACCAAAAACAGAACGCAACGCGTTATTAGAAGGGATTCCTCTTTACGGGTCCGGTAATGTCAATGGTATTAAACAAATCCTAAACAGATAGAGTGTTAACTTTCCAAAGTCGCGAAACAAAAAACCCAAGGAAGATTGATTATTTTAACATTTCATCGCAGGAAAAACGAAACATTCACCAGCATTCTCACGCGAACATGCGCCGGCCTTTTTCCATCTGACAGCATTAGTGTTAGAGAGAATGTTGTGAAGGTTTCAATTTTTTTGGATGGAATGTTCCAACAACTAACGTTTCTTGGTTTTTGTGTTGAGCCCGTTGCATTATTAAATGTTATATGAAGTCTTATATCGCGCGCGTATCTCCAGACTAGGACTCAAGGCGCAGGAATCTATTTATGCCGTGTGAGATGGAATTTTTTACACAATACATCACGCATTCACATAGACCAGCAGATCGCAGCCATTTCGGCGCATATCCTACTTTTCACGGCCTATTATTCCAAGTCACACGGGTATTTTGGTGGACATTTTTTATCTATGCCTATACAATTTTGCCAGGAAAGACCCTTTTGTCAATCGTGGGATCTTTAACGTGCACACCCCAATGTAGTGTACACGAAGGGACCTCGGTTTTTCGTCTCATCCGAAAGACTAGCACTTGAACCCACCACCTAGGTTAGGAAAGGGGGGAGAAAATTGCTAACGCCATGACCCAGGGTCGAACTCTCTCGCTTCCGAGCGCAAGTGCGTTTACCACTCGGCCAACCAGTCCTAAATGGTTTTTTCTCACTCTGTATATGAGCCTCAAAACAAGCAATTCTACACGCCACCCCCCCCTCCTCCCCCTTTCCCTAAAAAAAGTTAAGAAAAATTAAATAACGACAGAAACTAATGTTGTATACACAAACACCCCCAGCGCATAACACACATCAATACAAACACTTCCTGCGCAACTGGCCAGCGTTGTTACTCCATATCGACACAGGCTAATTTTGTTAATATAACTCCGGCTTCCTGGTTAAACGAAGTAAATGCACACATGACCCCCTCCCGACGGATGCTAGTTTTGTTAATATAACTTCTGTTCCCTGATTAAACGGACTAAATGCACACATGGGTTCCCCCGCTAGATGCTGATTGTGTTAATATAACTTCGGTTTTCGGAACTAAATGCACAAAAAGAAAATTCCACTCCCGCGCATGCCGCGGTCATTCCTCTCACATTGAGTACTCGCTGGTAATAAGCCGATTGATTCAGGTGACCGGAATTGTCGCCGGCGGAAGGAGATCGTTCACCTGTTTCATTATCGCTATTCCCAAAAACTGTCGCCGGCGGAAGGAGATCGTTAACCTGTTTAATTATTGCTATCCCCGCAACAAGCCTCGCTTTGTCCCACCCACGTACGCCGAGCCATCATGACGTCCATGCTTTATTAATCGGCTCACAGCAAAAGCCTGTCTGTATTTAGCACCTCTCGGGGGCTGCTGCTGCTGCTGTTGATGAAGATGATGATGATGATGATGATGATGATGATGATGATGATGATGATGATGATGATGGCTTAATGACGCCGGTGACCACGTGACTACGAATGGTTGTCAAGAACCGGAACTGGAACGTAGTTTACAATAGAACCCCTTAATCTAAACAACAAAGTGACAGTACAGAATTCTTTTAATTTTTTTAATTTTTTTTTAACTATGGAACCCCCTTTTCAGACCAATCCACCCAATTTAAGGCTCCCTCCTTTTTTGTCCCTGTTTTCTGTGGATTTTTGTTCAAAACTTCTTGTTAATTAAACCCCTTTCAAAGAACAAAATGAATAAGCTATTTCAATGCCGACGTTTTTGCTAACACCCTAAAAAACGGAGAGAAAAAAAAAGAAAGAAAGAGAAAAACACCAATGCCAGACAAGCTAATAACCCAGCCAACACATAGCCAGGGGGTTCACTTTTGAGTTAACACCGGTCGGAAATATGGGGTTAGGCGTGGGAGGGGAGCTGCCGGATCGATGACCAATCAGATCTCTTCTACACCCACACTGCCGGATTATACCGGAATTAGCGGGTCTTTGGGGAAAATGTCTCCATAATGCGAAACTTTTGACCGGCAAACAGAAACCAATGCAGGATATTATTAGTTTGCTTTTGTGCTTAGGTTAATATTCCATGCGTCTGGCTTCTTTTTTTTAATGAAAATGATTGTCTTTTTGTTTTCTTTACTCCGCTTCAAAACAGATTCCATTGCTGGACATTATCAGTTTGCTTTTGTGCTTGGCTTATTTCTTGCGTCTGGTTTGTTGTTGGGAGAAATTGATTTTCTTTTTGTTAACTTCTCTCCTTTTCAAAACAGAATCCATTGCTGGGTATTATTTGTTTGCTTTTATTCTCGGCTTATTTCTTCAATCAACCAATCAATGTGAGGCTTAAGCTCTTATATCGCGCGTATTCCGTGGGTACAGTTCTAAGCGCAGGGATTTTTTAATAATTTTTTTATGCAATTTATACCGCGCACATATTTAAGGCGCAGGGATTTATTTATGCCGTGTGAGATGGAATGTGTTTACACAATACAACACGCATTCACATCGGCCAGCCCATGTTTTCATTTCTTGCCCATGTTTTCATTTCTTCTTTCCAATTTTTTGGTGCTTTTTTGTTTTATCTTCCCTGGTCTTTTATATGTTTTGTAGAGATGAGAAGAGCAGCATTATTTATTATTTTAATTTATGGTGAATAACATTTAACATTTAAAAGAAAAAACACCTCGTTTTAATCAGTTCTTAATCTTTAATTGGGGACAGGTCAAGTGGACGAAAGACCTACTTTAATTCTACTTTCTGTTCTTAGGAGTAAAACTCCAGCACTCAATTAATCCTAATGTGTCTCCCCGAGTTCAGGATGAAAGTTCATTTGGTATTTCTCAGACGGGCGCAGTGGCGTGGTGGTAAGACGTCGGCCTCCTAATCGGGAGGTCGTGAGTTCGAATCCCGGTCGCTGCCGCCTGGTGGGTTAAGAGTGGAGATTTTTCCGATCTCCCAGGTCAACTAATGTGCATACCTGCTAGTGACGTAAGGCACAAGACCAAGTGCGCACGGAAAAGATCCTGTAGTGCATGTCGGAGTTCGGTGGGTTATGGAAACACGAAAATACCCAGCATGCCTACTCAACGAAAGCGGAGTGAAGCTGACTATGCTCTCAGAGTATAGTGTGGGGAACCCGAATGGGCAAAACGAGCTCACACGTAACCAGAAAATTCTGGAACGCTGAAGAAGAACAAGAAGGTATTTCTCATTTCGTACTGCGCCTACCGTGTTGTGTTTTTCGCTTCCATTTTATCTTTAGTGATTTCAGCCCTGTCCGCCTTTCATTCAATAGACAGATGATATTGTCAGCTCACAATGGTTCTTATTGCGCACTACGCCTACCATGGTGTTTTTAGGGTTCGAATTTTCCTTTCGGTGATTACAAACCTGCCCTTCTTTGTTGCGAAAGACGCCTTCGTTGGTTGTGTTTTGAAGTCGAATTTTCTTTTCGACGATTACAAACCTGCCCTTCTTTATTGCGAAAGACGTCTTCGTTTGTGGTAGCTTGAGTTCGAATTTTTCTTTCGACGATTACAAACCTGCCCTTCTTTATTGCGAAAGACGCCTTCGTTTGTGGTAGCTTGAGTTCGACTTTTTCTTTCGACGACTCCAAATGTGTCCATGGCCTGGTTACCGGATGCAAGTGCATTCAATCGTTCTTATTGCGTATGGCGCCTGCAATATTGTGTTTTGAGTTCGAATGTTCCTTTTAACGATTCCAAACTTGCCCTTCTTTCGGGATTAAAGTTCATTCAATCGTTCTTTTTGCATACGACGCCTTCTACTGCGTGTTTCGGGCTCGTATTTTCCGATCTACTATTCCAAACTTGTCCTTGTTTCGGGATTCAAAGTTTATTCAATCGTTCTCATTGCGTATGGCGCCTGCATTACTGTGTTTTGGGTCGGACTTTTCCTTTTGGTGACTCCCAACTTGTCCTTGTTTCGGGATAGAAGATCATTCAATATTAAAGAGTCCACGTCTCATATTGGTTCAATCATTTTTTTCTGTAAATAATTCAGGACTTGTTCTTCTTTGAGGATTTCACAATAAGTCATACTATGTAGCACGCCCACTATCCTTTGTGTTCCGCTCCAACTGTTTTCTAGTCATATCAATATTGTTCTGCTTTGAGAGTAAATGTTTATTCAAACTTATGAAAGGTGCAGAGAAACCGGTTCCACATTATATATTTCACTTCCCTTTGTCTTATGTAATATGCATACTTTCCTTTTGTTTATCCCGTCTGCTTGTTCTTGAAAATGGATTGTTCGGTTGACATTTGATCTTTGTATTGCTTCTGCTCAAAAGCAAAATAAAATGCATTCTTCTTCTTTTTGTTTCGTTCTTCTGGTTCTTGTTTCTACATTTAGTCAAGTTTTGACTATATGTTTTAACATAGAGGGGGAATCTAGGCG
>NC_090260.1:11469084-11481584 GCF_037325665.1 Littorina saxatilis
CCCCCCCCCCCCCCCGCCCCCATGCAAACAGTCTAGTGTCCTAGTGACCTTTATCTATTTGCATTTCTCTTTGATGGTTTTCACTCGCATCCCGGAGAGAATCAGAAAAACCCAAAAGTACATGTTTTGATCGATTAAAGAAAAAGAGAGAGAGAGAGAGAGAGAGAGAGAGAGAGAGAGAGAGAGAGAGAGAGAGAGAGAGAGAGAGAGAGAGAGATGAGAGAGAGAGAGAGAGAGAGAGAGAGACAGGACGGGGGAGGGGATAATGGGAAATAAAAAAACCGAAAACACCCACCTACTCTTTCTCTTTTTCTCTTTGCATTGCGTGGGCCGGACGCGCTCTCCAGAAAAGGAGGCTATTTCGGTCCCCGGCAATATTGTTTGCCGAGAATCGATTGTGTCGCTCAGCCTCATCTTGTCTCGGTGAACGAAGCACTGCCAAGTATTCTGCTGACGCCACCTAGTGGTGGCGCGGATGCTTTAGATTTGGTTACCCGCCGCTGTCGTCTTTGCTCTGGTAACCATGGAAACCCCACCCCCGCCCGCCCCACCGTCGTTATGGTGACGCGAGCCGTGTTCAAGAGGTTTGGAGAGTATTGGCCGAGATGGGAAAGGACGTTGTGGCGATTTTTGTGTGTTGGTTTTGGGGGTCTGTTCGATGAAAAAGTTTTGATTAAAAAAGATTCCAATTATTGACAGTGTGTTGGCTGTTGCATTTTTGTTTAAGCGTCTAGGTTGAGTAATAAGCTTTGTGTTAGTATTTCCTTTGATGAACTTTGACTGGAAAAAAGAACATCTCAAAGTTGTGATATTTGGTTGTTGTTTTTTTTTTTTTTTTTTTTTTTTTTTTGGGGGGGGGGGGGGTCTTTTTGATTAAGACGAATATATCGTTTGTGTGGTGCATATTTAGTAAAGGAACTAGGCTAATGGTTATATTGTGGAAAGCATTAGATTGGTAGGATACGGATAAGAATATTATTCTTCTTCGTTGATGGGTTGTAAGTATGTTTATTTGTTTGTTTGTTTGTTTGTTTATTTGCTTAACGCCCAGCCGACCACGAAGGGCCATATCAGGGCGGTGCTGCTTTGACATATTACGTGCGCCACACACAAAACAGAAGTCGCGCAGCACAGGCTTCATGTCTCACCCAGTCACATTATTCTGACACCGGACCATCCAGTCCTAGCACTAACCCCATAATACCAGACGCCAGGCGGAGCAGCCACTAGATTGCCATTTTTTTAAAGTCTTAGGTATGACCCGGCCGGGGTTCGAACCCACGACCTCCCGATCACGGGGCGGACGCCTTACCACTAGGCCAACTGTGCCGGTCTCTGTGGTGATGAAGTTCATATGGCAAGCATGTCACCAGGATGGCAAGCATGTCACCAGGATGGCAAGCATGTCACCAGGATGGCAAGCATGTCACCAGGATGGCAAGCATGTCACCAGGATGGCAAGCATGTCACCAGGATGGCAAGCATGTCACCAGGATGAAGGAGGAACTTTTGTACATTTTGCTTTGTCTGCCCTAATGTGATTTCTCCGACGTTGGCCTTGACACGATTTTAAACTTTTAAAGATTTGAGGAAATTTCACACGATTTAAAGTACATATAAAAGAATCTGACTTTTAAGGAAAAGTTTAACCGTAAAACGCATAAAATGTGAATTAAAAAAAAGAAAGAAAAAAGTTTACACTCTGCAAGATCAATGCAGAATCTGTCTCGCACGACCTCCATCGGTTATCGAGACAAAAAAAACCAAACAATTTAAAAATAAAAACGTAATTAGATTTCTTTTTTGAAAGGATGTTTTTTTAACATCTATAATTTGTCACTCTGTTTCGTTTGCTTGTTTGATTGTTCAATCTACTTTCTCGTTTACTTGCTTGTTTTTTTTTTTTAAACCTTTTATTTCTATTTTAATGTCTTTGTAGACACGGTTTTGCAATCCATACCTGTTAACGTTTTTATTTTATTTTAACCTTTTCTTCCTATGATTGCCTATTTCCCTTCCATCCTCGATAATTATTGTGTGTGTGTGTGTGTGTGTGTGTGTGTGTGTGTGTGACAGAGAGAGAGAGAGAGAGAGAGAGAGAGAGAGATAGAGAGAGAGACAGACAGAGAGAGAGACAGACAGAGAGAGCAACGGAGAGAGAGAGAGAGATAGATAGAGATAGAGACAGACAGAGAGAGAGACAGACAGAGAGAGAAACGGAGAGAGAGAGAGACAGAGAGACAGAGAGAGAGAGACAGACAGAGAGAGAAACGGAGAGAGAGAGAGAGAGAGAGACGGAGAGAGAAAGAGAGAGAGAGAGAAAGAGACAGAGAGAAAGAGACAGAGACAGAAAGAGAGACAGAGAGAGACAGAGAGAGAAAGAGAAAGAGAAAAAGACAGAGTTTTTTTTGCCTTTTCTCCTTTCCGTTGAGCACAAAAGTAAAGGAAAAATCAAGGTCGCAGAAAAGATATTACCATAAAGGTCAGTTGCACGCTTAATCCGATAAAAACCCAATACCCACAACCCCCTCCCACCACGCAATCACTAAAACCCCACACACACAAAAACACCAATAGAACAACAACAACAAAACCACACAAAGAAGAAACTCTTCCAATCAATCAGTCGACCTCAGCTGACAAAGCAGAGCCGGATATCCGCCCAAAAGAAAACCTTCCGGCAGCAGGGGGACTATTTTCTTGTCACGCGGGATTTCTGGTCTCATCACGCTGTGTAAATATTGCGGTTCCGTTCTTGTGTGACGAGGAGAACCCCGCGCGCTGTTTAATTACATTCGGCGCCACGCTTGGCCGCGACAGAGATGTATCGAGGTCAGGGAGATGGTTGCACGTGCCGCATCGATCCTGTCACCAACTCCACAGGTACCCGAAAGGAGCGTACATTCAACACACGGATAGTTCTGGATCTAACAGGCATCCTTCTTCTCACCTTACCCATTATGCGCCATGATATCGGTTGTTTTCCGGGCGCGTTGACTACTTCAAAATGTGGATTTAATGTTTTTCTTCCGTTATGGGTGTCTCTTGCTGGACTCTCTGGCCCAGACTATGTGATATCCATCACGTCAACTCGCTGTGAGCATGAAGACGGCCTTATTGATGTCTCCTCGACCTTGGAACCATGAGCATGGCTTCTTCTCTCCTATTGTACCACAGTGCATAGCAGGGTGACTTGAGCAACGAGAGAGGCTATACTTATTTAAATGCGTTCCCGTTATACTCTTGCTCAAACTTTGTGTAAAAAGAAGCAGCACCACTGAACCCCCCACAAGCCTACCCCCACCCACCCCCGCCGGTTTCTTAAGGGAGTAGAATGCGTTGGAGCACCTTTTTAAAATTGTAATTTTTTGCAACAAACGCACAACAGAAATTAAAACAACAACAACAAAACAACAACAAATACTAACAACAAAGCGGAGGAATCCAAGCTACTTCATTAATTTAATGGCTTAATTGTGCTTGAGTTACGGATAGTGTCATCAATGGTGTATTCTAAACAGAGCTAAAAAACAAACAAACACCAAGACGATGAATCAAAGTTGACTTATTGATTTGAGGGCCTGTGCCTGCCTGATGGATAGCTTGATCAATGGTGTGATTTGAGCGCCTGTGCCTGTCTGATGGATAGCTTGATCAATGGTGTGATTTGAGGGCCTGTGCCTGCTTGATGGATAGCTTGATCAATGGTGTGATTTGAGGGCCTGTGCCTGCCTGATGGATAGCTTGATCAATGGTGTGATTTGAGGGCCTGTGCCTGCCTGATGGATAGCTTGATCAATGGTGTGATTTGAGCGCCTGTGCCTGTCTGATGGATAGCTTGATCAATGGTGTGATTGGGGGAAGGTTTTTGTTGTGTGGCGCAGGGAACTGAACTTGATCTTTCGTCCCGCTTTGATTCATTGATGGCAGTTCAGCTAACTGCGTTGACGCAAGCAGAATCTGTGGTAACGGCCGAGACGGGGGTAGGGGTGGAGGTGGCGTCGGGGGTGGAGGATAAGGCGGAGGAGATTTTTGACTGATGAGGGGAGAGAAAAAAAGAGAGAGAAAAAGCCTTACCAAAACATATCAACATTAATGAGAGAGAGAGAGAGAGAGAGAGAGAGAGAGAGAGAGAGAGACAGAGAGAGAGAGAGACAGAGACAGACAGACAGACAGACAGACAAACAGACAGATATACAGAAAAAGAGACAGATGGACAAACAGAGAGACACATTGAAAAGGAGCGAGAAAAAGGAAATAGTAGAGAAGGAAAGGTCAACAAGGGAAGAAAGAGGACAGAAATACAGGAAACCAGCCATGAAAACCACCATTCTGTGTCCTCTTGGAACTATGCCCAGAACAACAATATGGTATGGCAACACCCACAGAGTCAAAAGATTGATCGCCGTAATCACAGATACACCACACGCGCCCAGGACAAAGACAGAGATTTATGGAGAGGGAGCTTAAAAAGTAACCCACTCTGAACACCCGGATGTAGATCGACCTCTCCTGCGCGGGAGGCACGATTTGGACCTGTCCGACTTGTTCCTGTCTGGGTCGCCATGTGATATATATGTCTTGGTTATCATCGCGAGAAGAACGAGACTTCTGAGCGACCCCCTGGGCAGACGACAAAACTGTCAGACCCTTGCGGACAGTTGTAACAGACACACAGTCACGTGCACAGTAAAGGCACAGTGCTTCCCTGTGTAGACGATTCGGCCCAGAGCTTAAGCGCTGTTCACATTGAAGATTTTCAACCAACTTTTCACAAACTTGAGAAACAAACAATAAACAACACACTCGAAAGTACCAAACCACTATCGTATAACATCACATTGATGTGAATACTGATCAGTAAACATACTGTTAACTCAGTGTCAGAGCCTCATCGTTATACTTTAACTGCAAAAAGAGTGTTAACAAAAATAATGTGCACAGATATTCTTTCCGTGTCACGTCTTTATTCCAAGCCCAAACCGAACCGAATAACTATCGCGGTGATTTGAGGTTCTTTTGGTTTTTAGAATAAGAATAAGAATAAGAATACTTTATTATCTCATAGAGAAATTCAGGCCTGTACTGTAAGGTATTTGACATGCTTGTTTTCCGGTAAAACCAATGGCTGAAAAGCAAACACACCAAATGAACGAAAGGAATCAGAGAACACACGACAAGAGAGCTGATACCCTTTCGCTGCCAATCAAAACTTCCTGACTGCCAGGGAATATTGGAGTTCGGGGTGTAATAATTCACAAAAAATTCTAGCTCCAACCTGGCAGTAGGTAGGAAAGTAAAACCTATGTCTGGAACGCCGAAGAAGAAGAAGAAGAAAACCTATGTTATTTTTAAAGGAAATTCAACCAAGAATCTGTTTTTAGTATCTAATCATGGAAATAATGCACAAGTGCAGGACGAGTATACCCGTCCTAAGGCAGTCAAGGGGTTAATTAAAAAAGATAGGTGGCCTGAAAAAGAAGAAAGAAAACAAACAAGCCCAATAAAAACTGAACAAAACAAAACGAACCAAAGCAAAATGTTTAAAAAAAAGAAAGAAAAAAAACCACCAAAACAATAACAAATCAACGAGCAAAATCCAAGGCCAACCTCTGTCTGTCAACATAATATTCGAAAAATCAGAGACAAAAAAATAGAAACCCACTTCAAACCAAAACAAATCACCACCCTCGCCAACAATAAACCCCAACGAGACACTCGAGAAATTGGCGCGTGCGTGGATCGTGTCTCTCTCCGTCCCCTTAGATCCCCATTCCGACATTTCCCCTCCAAATGACCACAACGAACGCTATGCTCTGACGTCAGAGGACCTCTTTGCTGGTCGTGAAAGGATATGAGCTTGGCCCAAAATAGACCCGCGTATTGATCTCGAGGGAAGTGGGCACGCTTCTTTGATGGGATGCAAAAATAGCTCCCCATATCCTGTCAATGGTCCTGCGAGAGAGAGCGAGGAATGGGGGCTGGGGTGGGAACTGAGGGGGGAGGAAAAGGTGAGGGGTGGGGGAAGAGAGAGAGAGAGAGAGAGAGAGAGAGAGATAGAGAGAGAGAGAGAGAGAGAGAGAGAAAGAGAGAGAGAAAGAGAGAGAGAGAGAGGGAGAGAGAGAAAGAGAGAGAGAAAAAAGAGAGAGAGAGAGAGGGAGAGAGAGAGAGGGACAGAGAAAGAGAAAGAGAGAGAGAGAGGGAGAGAGAGAAAGAGAGAGAGGGAGAGAGAGAAAGAGAGAGAGAGAAAAAGAGAGAGAGAGAGAGAGGGGGAGAGAGAGAGAGGGACAGAGAGAGAGAGAGAGAGAGGGAGAGGGAGAGAGAAAGAGAGAGAGAGAAAGAAAGAGAGAGAGAGAGAGAGAGAGAGAGAGAGAGAGAGAGAGAGAGAGAGAGAGAGAGAGAGAGAGAGAGTGACAATTATCTATTTAACGAGAGTACTATATTAAGCAGTGATCTGCTTTTTTACACCCAGCCTTCGCCCTAAATAGGGACAAACAAGAAGCCCGGCCTTGACGTCAACGAGTGGAAGAACTATCGTCCTGTGTCCAACCTGCCCTTCCTCTCCAAGCTTCTGCAAGAAAACACATTAAACAGTTTGTGCGGTTCTGCAAGTTTCTGTATGCATGGTGTTAGACAGTATTCTAATGCAAATCCCATTGCAAATGCAAATCCCATTGCAAATGCAAATTCTCTTATCCTCGCTGCGGCTAACTGGTTTGACGTTTGACCTTTGTGAAAGACTCTAACGCCGACAGTTCATTTCCCGTGAGCCTTTGAGGCAAGTAATGCATTATCGACACGGACACAAAGAAAAAACCCACAATTTTGCCCTGTATATTTCAAAATGAATGAGTCAGTGATGCATGTGAGTTTCAGTATTAAATCGAACACGTGAAGTGCTGCTAATGAATTTTCAGGCTTGGAAAAAATGTCACACTTCAAAATCTGAAGCTATCCGCAGATCATAGCATTAATTTGAGTAGTAATTTTGCGACTTTAAAAAGCAAAATATCATGATAAAATGAAGACGAAGCTGTACTGATGCATTTTCAAAAATTAAAAAAGAAGATTATTAGAACGTTGAATAACAGAGAAAATGAAACTTTCACCAGTACGTAGACCTTCTGTTATTCGCTGTGTGTATATGTCGTGCCGAATTCACGTAATTGCCGACTCTGCGTAATGGGCAACGTTTTTGCCCATTTCGCGTAATCGGCAAAACGCTGCCCAATACGTGAAATCGGCAGCGTTTTGCCGAAAACGCGTAAAAGCTTCTAAAATTTGCCAATTTTGCAAAATCGGCAGCCACTTTTTGGTTTTAAAGTTCTCAAATGCCTGGGATATCATCACACTTAGACAACTAGATACTCCAATGGATAGATATCGCAATAATCGATAAGTTATGGCAAGTTATTGCAGAAAGTGTAGTTTTTGTGCATTTCCGGAGTTATGCTCGACACAGACCAACATAGACCATACAAAACATAGTAGGGAGGTAAAGCAATGTTAATGCAATGTTCTGGTGACACAAACAGTAACAGACTGGCTGTTGCTTTTGCGAAATGGGCAAATTTTAGAAGCCTTTCCGCATTTTCGGCAAAACGCTGCCCATTTCACGTAATGGGCAGCGTTTTGCCGATTACGCGAAATGGGCAAAAATGTTGCCCATTACGCGGAATCGGCAATTACGTGAATTCGGTACGACACATATAACTAAACGTTGTAATACAATACAGTTCTTGTATACTTGAATATAGAACGTTACAAGTATTTCTGTGACCATGTTGTTTATATGTTTGAACTGTAAATGAACTCCCTCTGCATTCCTACTTGATGATGCATATTTAATGCGGACACGGGTGAAAATGCCAACACCCTCACTTTATCCACCTCAGAGAGAGAGAGAGTTCATTTCATGTCCTTACACGGAACAAAAAGCATCAGCCAAAAATGAAAAAAACCGAAAACAGAACGCAACGCGTTATTAGAAGGGATCCCTCTTTACGGGTCCGGTAATGTCAATGGTATTAAACAAATCCTAAACAGATAGAGTGTTAACTTTCCAAAGTCGCGAAACAAAAAAAACAAGGAAGATTGATTATTTTAACATTTCATCGGAGGAAAAACGAAACATTCACCAGCATTCTCACGCGAACAATGCGCCGGCCTTTTCCATTTCACAGCATTAGTGTTAGAGAGAATGTTGTGAAGGTTTCACTTTTTTTGGATGGAATGTTCCAACAACTAACGTTTCTTGGTTTTTGTGTTGAGCCCGTTGCATTATTAAATGTTATATGAAGTCTTATATCGCGCGCGTATCTCCAGACTCGGACTCAAGGCGCCGTGTGAGATGGAATTTTTTTACACAATACATCACGCATTCACATCGACCAGCAGATCGCAGCCATTTCGGCGCATATCCTACTTTTCACGGCCTATTATTCCAAGTCACACGGGTATTTTGGTGGACATTTTTTTTTATCTAAGCCTATACAATTTTGCCAGGAAAGGCCCTTTTTTACATCGTGGGATCTTTAACGTGCACACCCCAATGTAGTGTACACGAAGGGACCTCGGTTTTTCGTCTCATCCGAAAGACTAGCACTTGAACCCACCACCTAGGTTAGGAAAGGGGGGAGAAAATTGCTAACGCCCTGACCCAGGGTCGAACTCTCTCGCTTCCGAGCGCAAGTGCGTTTACCACTCGGCCACCCAGTCCTAAATGGTTTTTTCTCACTCTGTATATGAGCCTCAAAACAAGCAATTCTACACGCCACCCTCCCCCCTCCTCCCCCCTTCCCTAAAAAAAGCTAAGAAAAATTAAATAACGACAGAAACTAATGTTGTATACACAAACACCCCCAGCGCATAACACACATCAATACAAACACTTCCTGCGCAACTGGCCAGCGTTGTTACTCCATAGCGACACATGCTAATTTTGTTAATATAACTCCGGCTTCCTGGTTAAACGAAGTAAATGCACACATGACCCCCTCCCGACGGATGCTAGTTTTGTTAATATAACTTCTGTTCCCTGATTAAACGGACTAAATGCACAGATGGGTTCCCCCGATAGATGCTAATTGTGTTAATATAACTTCGGTTTTCGGAACTAAATGCACAAAAAGAAAATTCCACTCCCGCGCATGCCGCGGTCATTCCGCTCACATTGAGTACTCGCTGGTAATAAGCCGATTGATTCAGGTAACCGGAATTGTCGCCGGCGGAAGGAGATCGTTCACCTGTTTCATTATCGCTATTCCCAAAAACTGTTGCCGGCGGAAGGAGATCGTTCACCTGTTTCATTATCGCTATTCCCAACAACTGTCGATCGCCGGCGGAAGGAGATCGTTAACCTGTTTAATTATTGCTATCCCCGCAACAAGCCTCGCTTTGTCCCACCCGCGCCGAGCCATCATGACGTCCATGCTTTATTAATCGGCTCACAGCAAAAGCCTGTCCGTAATTAGCACCTCTCGGGGGCTGCTGCTGCTGCTGTTGATGATGATGATGATGATGATGATGATGATGATGATGATGATGATGATGATGATGATGATGATGATGATGGCTTAATGACGCCGGTGACCACGTGACTACGAATGGTTGTCAAGAACCGGAACTGGAACGTAGTTTACAATAGAACCCCTTAATCTAAACAACAAAGTGACAGTACAGAATTCTTTTAATTTTTTTTAACTATGGAACCTCCTTTTCAGACCAATCCACCCAATTTAAGGCTCCCTCCTTTTTTGTCCCTGTTTTCTGTGGATTTTTGTTCAAAACTTCTTGTTAATTAAACCCCTTTCAAAGAACAAAATGAATAAGCTATTTCAATGCCGACGTTTTTGCTAACACCCTAAAAAACGGAGAGAAAAAAAAGAAAGAAAGAGAAAAACACCAATGTCAGACAAGCTAATAACCCAGCCAACACATAGCCAGGGGGTTCACTTTTGAGTTAACACCGGTCGGAAATATGGGGTTAGGCGTGGGAGGGGAGCTGCCGGATCGATGACCAATCAGATCTCTCCTACACCCACACTGCCGGATTATACCGGAATTAGCGGGTCTTTGGGGAAAATGTCTCCATAATGCGAAACTATAGACCGGCAAACAGAAACCAATGCAGGATATTATTAGTTTGCTTTTGTGCTTAGGTTGATATTCCATGCGTCTGGCTTCTTTATTTTTTAATGAAAATGATTGTCTTTTTGTTTTGTTTTCTCCGCTTCAAAACAGATTCCATTGTTGGACATTATCAGTTTGCTTTTGTGCTTGACATATGCACTGATTTCTGTGATGAATATTTTTTATATTCTTTGATGTGCACCCTTATGCTGAGTGTGATAACCCTCGAATGACTAGTCCTGTGATAAATATTGTTCAATGACATATCTAGTCCTGTGATAATGATAGTTTTTAGCGGTAAACTTTTAGCTAAAGCTGACGGCAATTTACCTATTTGGAATCATGTTACTATTCCTGTTAGTGTACATATGCGTGCGCGAGTGTAGTATGCTTCGTATGGTATTTTTATCTGTTGTCTTATTATTTGTTTTGTCTTTTAATGTGCACCACACTGAAATTTCTCTGTATGAGATAATAAAGTATTCGTATTCGTATTCGTATTCGTATTCTTGCGTCTGGTTTGTTGTTGGGAGAAATTGATTTTCTTTTTGTTAACTTCTCTCCTTTTCAAAACAGAATCCATTGCTGGGTATTATTTGTTTGCTTTTATTCTCGGCTTATTTCTTGCCCATGTTTTCATTTCTTCTTTCCAATTTTTTGGTGCTTTTTTGTTTTATCTTCCCTGGTCTTTTATATGTTTTGTAGAGATGAGAAGAGCAGCATTATTTATTATTTTAATTTATGGTGAATAACATTTAACATTTAAAAGAAAAAACACCTCGTTTTAATCAGTTCTTAATCTTTAATTGGGGACAGGTCAAGTGGACGAAAGACCTACTTTAATTCTACTTTCTGTTCTTAGGAGTAAAACTCCAGCACTCAATTAATCCTAATGTGTCTCCCCGAGTTCAGGATGAAAGTTCATTTGGTATTTCTCAGACGGGCGCAGTGGCGTGGTGGTAAGACGTCGGCCTCCTAATCGGGAGGTCGTGAGTTCGAATCCCGGTCGCTGCCGCCTGGTGGGTTAAGAGTGGAGATTTTTCCGATCTCCCAGGTCAACTTATGTACACACCTGCTAGTGACGTAAGGCACAAGACCAAGTGCGTACGGA
Source organism: Littorina saxatilis (assembly GCF_037325665.1). Classification (NCBI taxonomy): domain Eukaryota; kingdom Metazoa; phylum Mollusca; class Gastropoda; order Littorinimorpha; family Littorinidae; genus Littorina; species Littorina saxatilis. Next base: position 11,480,327 of record NC_090260.1, read on the forward strand.
AAAGATCCTGTAGTCCATGTCGGAGTTCGGTGGGTTATGGAAACACGAAAATACCCAGCATGCCTACTCAAGGAAAGCGGAGTGAAGCTGACTATGCTCTCAGAGTATAGTGTGGGGAACCCGAATGGGCAAAACGAGCTCACACGTAGCCAGAAAACTCTGGAACGCTGAAGAAGAACAAGAAGATATTTCTCATTTCGTACTGCGCCTACCGTGTTGTGTTTTTCGCTTCCATTTTATCTTTAGTGATTTCAGCCCTGTCCGCCTTTCATTCAATAGACAGATGATATTGTCAGCTCACAATGGTTCTTATTGCGCACTACGCCTACCATGGTGTTTTTAGGGTTCGAATTTTCTTTTCAACGATTCCAAACCTGCCCTTCTTTGTTGCGAAAGACGCCTTCGTTGGTTGTGTTTTGAAGTCGAATTTTCTTTTCGACGATTACAAACCTGCCCTTCTTTATTGCGAAAGACGTCTTCGTTTGTGGTAGCTTGAGTTCGACTTTTTCTTTCGACGACTCCAAACCTGCCCTTCTTTATTGCGAAAGACGCCTTCGTTGGTTGTGTTTTGAAGTCGAATTTTCTTTTCAACGATTCCAAACCTGCCCTTCTTTGTTGCGAAAGACGCCTTCGTTGGTTGTGTTTTGAAGTCGAATTTTCTTTTCGACGACTCCAAACCTGCCCTTCTTTATTGCGAAAGACGCCTTCGTTTGTGGTAGCTTGAGTTCGACTTTTTCTTTCGACGACTCCAAATGTGTCCATGGCCTTGTTACCGGATGCAAGTACGTGCATTCAATCGTTCTTATTGCGTATGACGCCTGCAATATTGTGTTTTGAGTTCGAATGTTCCTTTTAACGATTCCAAACTTGCCCTTCTTTCGGGATGCAAAGTTCATTCAATCGTTCTTTTTGCGTACGACGCCTTCTACTGCGTGTTGCGGGCTCGTATTTTCCGATCTACTATTCCAAACTTGTCCTTGTTTCGGGATTCAAAGTTTATTCAATCGTTCTTATTGCGTATGGCGCCTGCATTACTGTGTTTTGGGTCGGACTTTTCCTTTTGGTGACTCCCAACTTGTCCTTGTTTCGGGATAGAAGATCATTCAATATTAAAGAGTTCACGTCTCATATTGGTTCAATCATTTTTTTCTGTAAATAATTCAGGACTTGTTCTTCTTTGAGGATTTCACAATAAGTCATACTATGTAGAACGCCCACTATCCTTTGTGTTCCGCTCCAACTGTTTTCTAGTCATATC
>NC_090260.1:11489084-11499351 GCF_037325665.1 Littorina saxatilis
TCTCTCTCTCTCTCTCTCTCTCTCTCTCTCTCTCTCTCTCTCTCTCTCTCTCTCTCTCTCTCTCTCTCTCTCTCTCCATTTTATGTAGATAAAATAAGAATGAAATATTATGAAACTAGATGTTGAAGTTACCACTTGTTCGCCATTTTCTGTTATCTGAATGTGTATTGATTATCATTTTAGAACGTGTACATAAGCAGTCTGCTTGTTAACGTTCTTAATGTTGCTATTGTTTGTTGTTGTATCAAAGAAAATGAATAGAACACGCTTAACACAAAGTGTTCAAAACTTGTGACAGAAATGTGTTCATTTCTGCTAAGAGTGCAGGGCCGGGGAACACCGGTTAAGTTTCCGTGAGGAAAATTATTTTCAACTAACTTCGTTCTGACAAAAATCGCTCGATAGTCGGCTTTAGATCGATAATGTGAGCAGCACTTTAAGCCACAAATTAACTGAGCAAAGTCGACTCCGCGAAGTATGCTTCGTGAAGCTCGTCGCACGATGCTTTAGCACTGAAGCTTTGGTAAGTGGACTTCGGTAAGTGGACTTCGGTAAGTGGACTTCCAGCTTAATCAAGGACCGCCTTCACAGTCAGGTTTCTGTCAGTGTCAATATAATGCTCGCCGCTGTACGTACGTGTGGTGATGTGTGCGATGGTGCTACACATTTCGCTTAGTTTCCGTTCGTGTCTATATAATGCTCGCTGTACTTGTGGTAATGTCTGCGATAATGCAAAGCCAAAGGTGACTTGATGCATCGTTAGAGCTACAAATTATTGTCGGTTAGTTTCCGCTCGTGTCTATAATTTATAATGCTCGCCGCTGTACCTGTGGTAATGTCTGCAATAATTCAAAGCCAAAGGTGACTTGATGCTTCGTTGGAGCTACGATTGTCGGTCAGTTTCCGTCGGTGTCCAAATAATGCACGCCGTAGCGTGGACAATGCTTGTGATAATCCCAGGCAATTTAAAGCTACACTCCTTCCCTTGATAGGAGACAAGTTGACCATCTCAAACCTGGTCAGGCTTTTACTTTTGATAACAACATCCCTCGTCTTGGATACACACCAACAGACATCATCCTGACTGCCTCTTCTTTCGAGTGACATTTTGTTGATGAAAGTGGTTTACCGATGTGACTTAAGATGTGTCCGTTGAAAAATCAATTTACCAAAAACATTCCCCCCTCCGGCTGCGCATAGAGCAATCAGGTTGTTTAGTTGTTGTATATGTGCAAGTAGAGGCATGCTCTCATCCCACGTGACACCCTAGCCAGGTCTGACACGAGGCGTCATGGCGGCCCAACAGGAAGGCCTGTGGCTTTAATGCACCGCTAGAGTGACAACTTACAAGCAGTTTCCTGGTGTCCAATGCTCGCCGAAGTGTTGGTAATTCCTGTGATAATGCCAAGCGACTAACAATTTTGCCTGTGGTGGGGAAACTATCCGAGCGCTAAATGGCTGTCTCGGTGCTGTGTCTGCCTTTCTGCACGATTGCTTCGTGGTCTGATTCGCTTATACCGCCCTCAAGCAACAATGTGACTACACGTGTGTGGGTGAGAGACTGTCTGTCTCTATCTGTCTACTCAGTTGCTCTTTCTTCCTTTTTTCCTGTCGTTTTTCCTCTGTCTCGAGCCGTCGTGGCGTGTAATGAGCCCAGGGAGTTAATGAAGTCATCTATAGTCGATCTATAGCAACAAGTGAGTAACTCCAGAAACTGTGCGAAGTGGAGTTCTATTTACCAAATACCAATGGCTTGTATGCTATATGGCGGATTAAATTTTTGTTCCTGTTATTGTTCTTCGATTTTGTGTTTTAAACTGCTTGACACTGCGAGGCAATGTTCCTTGTTTTTATAAGGACAGTACAATATTTGATTCTTTGAGTCTTGAGTCTTGAGTCACTGCAGACTACATAATTATGAAGCTATTGAAGGAGTTTCAATCACTCCGGCCAGAGAATAAACAACAAATCTATCGACACCTCTTTGTAACATTGCAAGGACGATACCACGGCCAGTCACGACAGCAAACGTTAGATGCAAAGCTTGGAATAGCGCAATGCAATTCACACTGGAATGAGGATGCAATGTTCAGTGTAGGAGTTTCGTCGATTAGATTTACAAGAAAAGTGCACGCGTTGCATTAAACAGATTCCACGTAGGCAGAAAAAAGAAAGAAGTTTAGTGTGGCCCGGATATCCGAGTGTAGGCGTTATGTCTCGACACGACTCTCGTTGCTGCTAGCTTTCCCCTGGGAGGATGCGACCTCATTTTTTATAGTAATGGGAAAATAAACTAAACAATAAACCAAGTAGGCAATAATCACGTGCGATTACTGTCTGCAAGCTTACAAACGATACCGCAGAAACTTGCATAATAATAGATATTCAATTTTCTGCAAAAGTGCACGCATGTACTTCAACTGAATCCGCTGGTGTGGAAACTTTGGAATGAAGTGTAGGCGTTATTCTCCTGGGGGGAAACTCAACTTGATGTTTAATTCATAGTGCGATTGAAGTGTAATAACATGTGTGGGTGTGTACCGTGTTGATAGAGTAATTGATGTAGTGCGCAACATGCGATCGGTATTTAAAGATGCTTTGTGGTGTGTGTGTGTGTGTGTGTGTGTGTGTGTGTGGGCGTGTACATCTATACAAATGAGGAAAAAATCTGTACACACTTGGTAACAAATGGAGAATTTGAAAAAAATGGGGATGCCAAAAAATTCCCCATTTTTTTCAACTATATTTCCTGAAAGTACATGCCTCAATTTGACGGAAAGAATGTCATAACAATGTTCCAAATGACATTCTTTCCGTCCTCTATAGGCGACGAAATAGGTCAAATTTTGTGCCTTTTTTAGTGTAAAATTCGTCGATGCCGGAGCGAGTACTGCACTCAGTGCCGTTGTAGTGCAAGTGCACTACAAAGGCACTGCGCCCAGTGCCGTTGTAGTGCAAGTGCACTACAAACGCACTATCCGTTGTGTGAATGTGTGTATTAGCAAGTCCTCATTTGTGACCTTATATCAATCAATCAATGAGGCTTATATCGCGCATATTCCGTGGGTACAGTTCTAGGCGCTCTGCAGTGATGCCGTGTGAGATGAAATTTTATACGGCCAGTAGATTGCAGCCATGTCGGCGCATATTTACCTTTCACGGCCTTATTCCAAGTCACACGGGTATGGTAGACAATTATTAACTGTGCCTAAGCAATTTTGCCAGGAAAGACCCTTTTGTCAATCGTGGGATCTTTAACGTGCACACCCAATGTAGTATACACGGGGGGGTGGTTCGGACACCGAAGAGAGTCTGCACACAAAGTTGACTCTGTGAAATAAATTTCCGCCGAACCTGGGATCGAACTCGCGCTGACAGCGGCCAACTGAATACAAATCCAGCGCGCTACCAACTGAGCTATATCCCCGCCCACTTTGGATATCCTCAATATGGATGTGTGTGTGTGTGTGTGTGTGTGTGTGTGTGTGTGTGTGTGTGTGTGTGTGTGTGTTTGTTTGAGGTTCAAAGCTTCATTCCCTTCTATTGTTTTAAGTGGGTTGGCAGGATTTAGATACTTTCAACACCATGCGATGTAGTTTTCTCATCTTCCTTGCAATAAATTGATCACCAGTAATGACACCTGTTTGAACACTTTTGACGCTGTTTTCTTAGAATCGGGTTTTGAGCACAAGTGCCGTCATTGGAAAATACTCATCTTCTAGACTAATTGTCCAATTTTCTTGCTTTTTCTTGTATTTTCACCAGAAATTGTGTCTTTGTGCAACTACAGAGGAACTTTCTATGAATTGCCCAGGAATACTTTTAGAAATTCTGGCAAAGAACAAAACCGTGCCTTTATTTGGACATTTAATTTGTCCATATGATATCTACCCAGGAAACAAAAGCTGTTCATAAATATGAACAAATTGATCTGTTATTCCACATAAAGCCCTGTTTAGAGCAAAATAAAACTTAATTCAAAGTTATATTTTTTTTCTGGAAGATGAATGTTTTCCAGAAACATGTTGTATCCCAGAAAGTCATTAAAAACGTCTATTGTGACCTATATTCATTCACATATTACTTATTAGAACAAAAAAAAACCCAATCTTTTCCGGGGATTTGTCTCAAGAATGTCCGTGCCACCTCTATCCTCGAGAAAAAAAAACCTATCTTCTGTTTTTGAAAATTTTCTTTTACACTAGGAAACAGACACCACCTTAACCAACCCCCCCCCCCCCCCCCCCCCCCCCCCCCCCCGGTTCACCAAGCAGTGTTCCATCGTATACCTAGAAGGGGAGCTACTTTCCATATCCGCCTTTCATGCGCAAGGAAAGGCGGTTGCATTATGCGCAACAACTTGGACGTCGGATAGTAGATGAGAGAAACCGGTGAATAGCATGACCCGGATGATTTGATGGTCTCGGTTCTCCCGAGGCTCAGGGGAGGTAATCGTGAATAAGAGTGAATGCCCCTGTTGGTGACTCGCACTTTATGAGAACAATAGCAATTTGCGGATTGATGGCTACAGATTACGAGGTTTTCTGTATCTGATTTCCATCCTTCGCTCCACCCCTCTGTCGCTTTGTTTGGTTTTGTTCGGTTTATTTTGTTGTTTCCTTATTTTTTTGTTTTTGCGCCATGAGATTTGACGAATAACGGATTATCTTTTCATCGTTTTGCTGCCCGCATCATTGTTTTCATCTTCGTCGTAGTCGTCGTCATCATCATTATCAATACTATTATCATGTTCATCATTATCATCGTGAATATCGTCGTCTTGATTTCTCTCTCCGTCTCTCTCTCTCTGTCTTTGTCAGTCTCTCACTCTCACTCTATCTCTCTCTCTCTCTCTCTATCTCTCTCTCTCTCTCTCTCTCTCTCTCTCTCCCTCCCTCTCTCTCTCTCCCTCCCTCTCTCTCTCTCTCTCTCTCTCCCTCCCTCTCCCTCCCTCTCCAACTTTTTATGGGGGCGAGGACGCCCCCATTCTATACGGATAGTTATTTCGAGGTTGACCATGGGCAGCGCCATTTTGTTGTGAAATACGTCATCAGTTTGTGTACACAGGAAGTTGTGACATCCGTCACCCTATGGGAGGGGTGACGTCAAAATTGTTCATCTGTAGAAAGTTGTGAAATCCGTCACCCTATGGGAGGGGTGACGTCAAAATTGGTCATCACAGAGTTTGTGTAACACAGGAAGTTGTGAAATACGTCACCCTATGGGAGGGGTGACGTCAAAATTGTTCAACAAAAACATGATATGTCGCATTGTGCAGGGTCAACTGCAACAAACTCAAACCGAGCCATTCATACCTAGCTGTATTTGAGTGACTTATATACCCGACATTTTTATTTCTTATTTTTAGCACAGGTGTAGGAAAAATCATGAACCAAAATGTTATTTATTTTCTAATTTAACATTTTTTTTTACAAATATGACCATGGTCTTTTAAACATACAGTGACATTAAACATTGTTATGTTAAAAAAAAGAAAAAAGAAAAAAAGCTTTTGTGCACAAATCAGAAAATACATTGTACATTTTACCTACAGGCCAAACCGTGAGTGTCTGTGGCAAAGCCCGACCCAGGAAATTGCACTGATTTTATATTTAGATCAGAGAGAAATTGTCAAGAACAGGCGCTTGCATTTGGATGTGTCCAATGATAGTAGGTTTGGTTGTGATCAATCAGAATAATGTAGGAATAAAAATGTATGACAGTTTAGTATGATGACATGTAATTCACATATGCTGAAATATGATATTATACATCATGTAATATTATTATGGCTGTTGCCATGACCATGAAACCCAACAAAGGTTTAATGTAATGTAATTCAAAATACCAAAACCGAGCACCTATTAATCTCGTCTTTGCGCGTGAAGATTGAGGCCGTCTGCCAGTAGCGGTTAGGTCATACAGTGGAACCCCTCTCTAGCGACCTTTAAAATGTTGACAAAAATTGGTCCTTGTGGAGGAGGGTCCTTACAGAGGGAGGGGGCGGAGTCAGGGGGCCACAAAGAAAGTCAGATTTAAAAAAAAAAAGAAAACAGAGAAGTTTGAGTTGCTGACGACCGTTCTCTCTGAAAGCAAACTGCTTCGATTTCATGTTTGTCCTTGGTGTCCACCAGTTCGGGTGCATGTACTACCCTGGCCAAGTTTCCTCTCAAGACATCAAAGAGACCGCCCCAGTATACTCTACAGCCTCTGGGCGAACCACCTCTCATAGCTAAAACTGGGTCAATGACCCCTGGGAAGAAGGTCAGTGTCTATAAAAATTTTACTCCTAGGCCTGCGGCCAGGGAGGGGGGAGTATACCGGTACCATTTGAGAATCAGACCAAATGAGAATTGAACCATTTGAGAACATCCTTTTTTTTTTCAATCACTACATCGAAGGCCTGCGGCCCGGGGTTCACATGGGTTGGTTTGTTTGTTTGTTTCAAACCCACACCCATATACACACATTTCCCATTTAAACCATTTGTCGGCCCCCTGTCGATATTTATCGACTAAGTTCCTTGTTAATCTTTTATCTTATCATTGTGTGTTTGTGTTTGTTTGTCCCAAGGACAGATTAAAAGAAAAGGCATAGTCTTAAATCTTAATCCTTGTAAAACAAAGTTCAATTCAATTAAGTTCTCTCTCTCTCTCTCTCTCTCTCTCTCTCTCTTTGCAGACAGAAGGAAAAAAAGAAAGACAGAAGGGAGACAGAGACCATCAACAAAAAGGAGAAAAAGCCAGGATCACGCAAGGGCCATAACGATGTTGGCGGCACAGCAGTGACATGAATAGCTTTTCCCCTGTGTACCAGGCCTTCCGAACGTTTCGTGACACAAAGAGACAAAGAGAGACAGAGCGCTCCGGATTACAGGCAGCTAGGAGGATGACAAGATTCATGGAGACAGTGAGAGATTGTGTTTGCTGGGAAAATAAAATTAGTTATGGTTCAAAAACCAAATCTATTCAATCAATTCGGATATTTGTTCTTGACTTGTTCGTTCCTGATTGTAATTTGTGCGTGTGTGTGCGTACGTGCGTTCGTGTGTACGTGCGTGTGTGAGTTTGTGTGTGTGTGTGTGAGAGAGAGAGACAGAGAGACAGAAAAACAGAGAGAGACAAAGAGAGAATGAGAGAGAGACAGAGACACAGAGAGAGAGCGAGAGAGAGTGAGAGTGAGAGAGAGACAGAGAGAGAGAGCGAGAGAGAGAGAGACAGAGAGAGACACACAGAGACAGAGAGGAAGAGACAGAGAGACAAGTAGAGACATAAATAAAGATAGACTGAATGGCAGACTGAGAGTAAGACGGTCAGACGAAGACAGATCGACAGACGCACGTACAGCACCGCATAATCATCCAATTTAAAACTCTTCAAGAAAAGCGAATAATAAACGACAAAACAGATTGATATACACAGAAACATAAAACGCAAACACACACATTCAAAAACATTCACAAACACACACACAAAGACAAAGACATACAAACTTCCACACACACGCATAATCACAGACATACACGCAGGCAAACACACAGACACAACACACACACACACACACACACACACACACACACACACACACACACACACAAACACACTCACACACTCAAACACACACCGTATTTTAACTCACCTCTGTTCCTGATTGGACGATTGTCTCGTGAATTCCTTCCGCTGGAACGTCCACTTCCGTTTTCACCTCCACTTGCGGTTCCACTGCGCCTGCGCTCTCCTCGTTTACATGGCTGACTTCCTGTTTGACGTCGGACAGCACTTGTCCGGTTTTTGTGTCGGACACTGTCAAAAGACAGACCATAAGACAATCTCGTAGAATAACAAAGGGAATCAGTGTATGGGGACCTTGGGCAAAACAAAGGACGTGCACGCATGAGTGCACCCGACACAGTGACACAAAAACAAAGGACGTGCTTGCATGAGTGCATCCGACACAGTGACACAAAAACAAAGGACGTGCTTGCATGAGTGCATCCGACACAGTGACACAAAAACAAAGGACGTGCATGCATGAGTGCATCCGACACAGTGACAGAAAAACCAAGGAGAAAGACAAAATAGGGTTATAACAAGACAAGGGGAATGTATAGAACGGTAGATAGCCTGGTTGTTGTTTTCTAACGCCCCTTTAACCGCTATGGCCCATCCTCAACTCAGGTCAAAATGAGTTCGGCTCATTCTCTCCCTGACAGGATGCCTTGAGTTTTCTTGTCTGGCAAGGAAACCGATTTTTTTTTAAATTTTTGTTTACATATTTAGAGCTTTTTGTAATGTATTATTGATATAAGCAGATTCGTGATCGTCGATAATGATTTATCATGGTGTTTTGTAATTTTTAAATTACAAAGGAATTGATATGTAAGACAGTTTCAAGCGATCTATTTTTTGCGGCTGTATTTACTGTGCAAACAACTCTAAATATGGCAACAGTGTCACGTGATAATCAACAGTTTGGTTTCGGCGCTCACTGGAGCAGACGATTTTTTCTGTAACCAGTTGACAGTGATGAAACCATATATTACGGTCTCCTTCCGGCAGCAGTTCCAAAATTTTTGACCTTAGAACGATGTCTTTATCATAACTGTGAAGAACAGAACGGAGATCACCGTCGAAGTCGGCCAATCTGCAATCATTTTCGTCTCGCGAACACTGATCTCAAATTTTGATCAGTGCTCGCGAAAACCATATGGGCGATAACTCTGTATTTTTGTTTTTCCAGCGTCGCGGACGACGCTGGTATCTGCGGTCGGGAAGACTTTCCACGAATTTGCCTGCAGGGCGCCGCCATGTTTTCTGTGCTCGACTGCGAGCAGACCACAGGCACATTACACCCAAAATTCTTGTAGGCATACACAGACGCAACATAGCATATACAGACAATAACACCCACAACACTTCAACTGCATATGAAAGGAATAAAAATAAATCCGCAAATCAGTCGCGCACAAAACACCAGAAAGAAAAACAAGGAGTACCAAAGCGGCGTGCAGAAACTAAACTGACTCGGAGACTGAGAAGAAACATTTATCACACGATGTGGATAGCAAACATTAAAATAAAACAGATAAGTCAAGCAAAAATAAACACAAATATCGAAAACACAATAAACAAAGGTAAAGAAAACAAAAAGAGATGCTTGCCGACAGTCAGTGTGTGTGTGCGTGGTTTGCCGTGTGCGTCAGCGGGGTGTGTGTGTGTGTGTGTGTGTGTGTGTGTGTGTGTGTGTGTGCGTGCGCGTGCATGCGTGCGTAGGCTACGTTCTTGCGTGTGTGCGTTCGAATGAGAAAGAAGAGAGAGAGAGGATTGAACAATGAGGTCACGTTCTCTGTCACATGAATACATATACACACACTGAAGGCTACTTCGGACACGAACACTTGCCAACAACTGTGGTTGGACATGCTTTTGAAATGTAATATTTTTTCGACATGATTTCTGGACATACGAATCCCGCTGTGTTGCCTACTGATGTTGCGAATGATGAAGGTTTTGAGTTGACTGACCTTGAGGAGGGATTGCATCAGGCGTTTATCGTCTCAAATTATATCCTTGCTACTTTTCAGGAGTCAACTATTGCCATTCATGGTAACTTGGATAGTCAATGTTTTTATTTGTTTGATTCCCATAAAAGAAACAGAAATGGTAACCATTCTTCAAATGGCGCTGCAGTTTTGATGTCATCAAGTTAATTCCTTTGCAGAATTGATTGATTTTCTCAAAAGCCATTATCAATGTGTTTATCAATTAACACCTGTTCATTTCTGTCCAACTGCAATGCAAACTCAATGTGGAGGAAACAAGGATTCATTACAAACAAGTCATCCCTGTACATCAACAGATTTATGTACCTCAATCAATACTGCTAGTATGAGTGACAGGAATCTAAAAGAAAAAACAACCAAACGCAAATGTACTACTACTTCTACGACTCGTTTGAATGTAAAACAGAAATGTAACACTATCTGTGACAATGACGGTTCTACGACTCGTTTGAAGGACAGTATAGATCGAACCTTAACCCACAACTACGACAATTTGTGTCAGACTTTTTTGAACAGGAAAATATGCCTCTGTTCAACAGTAACCAAAACATGGAAGATGTTTTTGAAACTTTACAGAAATGTAACACTAGCCTATCTGTGACAATGTTGCTTTTGAATTGAACCCACATTTGTTGAACAGGAGAGAATGTTCCTGTTCAACAGTGCCCAAAACACTGAATCTGACGTTTTTGAATCTTTTCTGTC
>NC_090260.1:11499551-11522051 GCF_037325665.1 Littorina saxatilis
TGTCTTTGTCTCTGTATCAGTCTCTCTCTCTCTGTCTTTGTCTCTGTCTATGTCTCTCTCTCTCTCTCTCTCCTTGTCTCCTCGTTCTCTTGTCCAGCCATTTCCTCCCCTCAGCTTTGGGAACATTTTTGATAATCTGACACTAAGACTTGTTCAACTTCCGCGTTCAATACAGAGATGAAATCTTGTGCACAATATATTTTTCCTCCTTGACCCAGTTTTTCGCCCCTGGCTGGGCTTGAGAACAGAGTGAGACAGACGGGTAGAATGTCTACTAGTACATTTACCGGGCTTCATCGCGGAAGGCGTTTGCCATTCTCCTAATGTAAATTTGTAATAGCTTTCTAGCTGTCCACAAGTTTGCATTGAAGCTACAATAATTTCTGTTAGCAACGGGGACACAATAAAGTATAACATGTAATAACATTGTCACAGTACCGTTGCGCGTTTCCGAGCTGAGGTAATCACTCTTGAAACCTTGTAATCTGTTTTTGGAGTGTGTGCTCTTGAGACGACATCCGCAACTTGTCTTAAATTTAATCCGCAATGGCGATAGAAACGTGAGCGGATTTTCCTTTCCAGGAACATGTTTACACAGCTTGGGTGTGGTAATCCTGACGGACGGGCACGATGGCCTGGCCTTGTACACAAGACGCCGGTCTCCCAAGCGGGAGGTCGTGGGTTCAAACCCCGTCCGCGCCTGGTGGGTTATGGGTGGAGATTTTTCCGATCTCCCAGATCAACTTAAGCGTAGATCTGCTACTGCCATATCCCCCTTCGTGTGTACACGCAAGTTCAAGAACAAGTGCGCACGGAAAAGATCCTGTTATCCATTTAAGAGTTCCGTTGTTTACAGAAACACGACAATACCAAGCATGTTTCCCCCGAAAGCGGCGTATGGCTGCCTAAAAGGTGGGGGTAAAGACGGTCATACACGTAAAAACCGTATGAGTTTTAGCCCATGTACGAAGAAGAAGAATATGTAATCCTCAAAGTGGGAGTTAACATCCTCTTTGCAACTACTTTTTCTGACCCTAGCGTAATCCTATCCAGCCACACAAGTAGGTAAGAGTGCTTTGTTTGGACACATTTTGTTCAGCGTCCTGTTGTTAGGCGTACACCTCACTGCAACGATGATTGTGCACACTATAAACAGAATTGAACACATTAAAAAAAAAAATAACACTTTTTTTTTTTACAAAGGCAACACAAGCAAACATTGAGGACATTATGACGTACTACCTGCTTAATAATAATACAGTCAAATAATAACACATATATTTGAACACATTCCTGGTGTTCAGTTAAACACCAGCGAACACTGTGTGTGCTGCCGTTGATAGCATAACTATGTACAGTGCCATAAAGTGATTTAACTATATCTTTGAACACGAAAATATTTTCTGTTGTACAAGATTACCCAATATTGACGGACTGTGTGATGATATCTTCTGCTATTGAGACAGTGATATCAAAATCGACACCGGAGGTCGAGATTTTGATATCACTGTCCAAACAGACCAATAGCAGAAGATATCGTCACACAGTCCGTCAATGTTAGATATATTGCTAATTCTCTGGACATTTTGTATTTACTGTAATGAAGTTACAAAAGTATTTGTCTCGGTTTTGGCTGTTCCATATCCCTCCCTCTGATTATTATTTCTTTTTGTTCACTCTTTTCTTGTACTTTTAAGTATTTCAAAATGTCTTTTCTTTCAAAAAGTCTTTAGTCACTTACTCAACTAAATTCTGGGATAATTACATTTGTTTGTTTTTAAATGTAGGTTGTTTTGTTTTTGAAGTGCGGAAGCAATAAAGAGGTCGTCGATATCAAAACTGATATCGACGAAAATGTCGTCGATATCACTTTTGCACTGAGCTCAGTTTTGCCCAATTGACCAATGGAAATCCACGTAACATGTAAAATAGCAATATTGTGTTATGTCAACTGATCTCTTTTGGCTGAAATTATATTATCAGTGACTGCAATCAATGTAGCAAAGCATTCTCTCTCTCTCCCTCTCTCTCTCTCTCTCTCTCTCTCTCTCTCTCTCTCTCTCTCTCTCTCTCTCTCTCTCTCTCTCTCTCTCCATTTTATGTAGATAAAATAAGAATGAAATATTATGAAACTAGATGTTGAAGTTACCACTTGTTCGCCATTTTCTGTTATCTGAATGTGTATTGATTATCATTTTAGAACGTGTACATAAGCAGTCTGCTTGTTAACGTTCTTAATGTTGCTATTGTTTGTTGTTGTATCAAAGAAAATGAATAGAACACGCTTAACACAAAGTGTTCAAAACTTGTGACAGAAATGTGTTCATTTCTGCTAAGAGTGCAGGGCCGGGGAACACCGGTTAAGTTTCCGTGAGGAAAATTATTTTCAACTAACTTCGTTCTGACAAAAATCGCTCGATAGTCGGCTTTTCGTAAAGCCTTTGCTTAGCCTGAGTAGACTCTCCACAACTCTATTCTGTTTTGGAACTCTCTACCCTGTATGTGCTTTATGGTCTATTTGTCAATGGTATCTTTGTGTGTGCGCGTGCGTGCGTGCGTGCGTGTGTGTGTGTGTTTGTGTGTGTGTGTGTGTGTGTGTGTTTGTGTGTACTTTTAACATTGTACGCTAAGTTTTGCTTAGTGCTTGGGATCTTGGTGTTATGTCTCAGTTAAATGTATGCTTTGTATGCTTGTTGATTTGTGCTAGTTTATTCTATAATGAATTTGTAAAGCGCCTGGAGCCAATTGATGGGACTCGCGCTATAGAAAAGTTATTCACTATTGTTATTATTATTTTAATGTGAGCAGCACTTTAAGCCACAAATTAACTGAGCAAAGTCGACTCCGCGAAGTATGCTTCGTGAAGCTTCGGTAAGTGGACTTCGGTAAGTGGACTTCGGTAAGTCATAGACCAAATAGCCTGGACCGCCAACTCGTCACGTGACCCTTCGAGGTTACGACGCTCGACTTTCACAGGGGCGCTTAGCGTCCGGTTTGAAAGACAGTGAAAAGAAAGCACGCTCCAGTTATTTGTGACAATGGGAGGTGACAATGAACTGGATTTTCCAAAACTCCAAACTAAACTTAACAAAACTCATCGAAAAACATGTTCCATATGCACTTTAGCTGAGTTTATTTTAGCATTTTCAGAACTTACCTCGGCAACTTCGTCCATGTTTACAATCTACACCGGATATGACATCCCCCTGATTTCTGAAAGGCCAAGAAGAGCGGGGTAGTAGTTGCGCTGAGAAGGATAGCACGCTTTTCTGTACCTCTCTTCGTTCCTAAATGCGAGGGGCCGCTACCTCGTAATAGAGAGAAAGAGCGGAGAGAGAGCTAGTTGGCGGTCCAGGATAAATGGTCTATGGGTAAGTGGACTTCCAGCTTAATCAAGGACCGCCTTCACAGTCAGGTTTCTGTCAGTGTCAATATAATGCTCGCCGCTGTACGTACGTGTGGTGATGTGTGCGATGGTGCTACACATTTCGCTTAGTTTCCGTCGGTGTGTTCATAGTGCTTGCAGTACCTGTGGTAATGTCTGCGATAATGCAAAGCCAAACGTGACTTGATGCCTCGTTAGAGCTACAAATTATTGTCGGTTAGTTTCCGTTCGTGTCTATATAATGCTCGCTGTACCTGTGGTAATGTCTGCGATAATGCAAAGCCAAATGTGACTTGATGCATCGTTAGAGCTACAAATTATTGTCGGTTAGTTTCCGCTCGTGTCTATAATTTATAATGCTCGCCGCTGTACCTGTGGTAATGTCTGCGATAATTCAAAGCCAAAGGTGACTTGATGCTTCGTTAGAGCTACGATTGTCGGTCAGTTTCCGTCGGTGTCCAAATAATGCACGCCGTAGCGTGGACAATGCTTGTGATAATCCCAGGCAATTTAAAGCTACACTCCTTCCCTTGATAGGAGACAAGTTGACCATCTCAAACCTGGTCAGGCTTTTTCTTTGGATAACAACATCCCTCCTCTTGGACACACACCAACAGACATCATCCTGACTGCCTCTTCTTTAGACTGACATTTTGTTCTTTCTTTCTTTCTTTATTTGGTGTTTAACGTCGTTTTCAACCATGAAGGTTATATCGCGACGGGGAAAGGGGGGAGATGGAATAGAGCCTCTTGTAAATTGTTTCTTGTTCACAAAAGCACTAATCAAAAATTTGCTCCAGGGGCTTGCAAAGTAGTACAATATATGACCTTACTGGGAGAATGCAAGTTTCCAATACAAAGGACTTAACATTTTTTACATACTGCTTGACTAAAATCTTTACAAAAATTGACTATATTCTATACAAGAAACACTTAACAAGGGTAAAAAGAGAAACAGAATCCGTTAGTCGCCTCTTACGACATGCTGGGGAGCATCGGGTAAATTCTTCCCCCTAACCCGCGGGGGGTGAGATTTTGTTAATGAAAGTGGTTTACCGATGTGACTTAAGATGTGTCCGTTGAAAAATCAATTTTCTAAACACATCCCCCCCCCCTCCGGCTGCGCATAGAGCAATCAGGTTGTTTAGTTGTTGTGTGTGTGCAAGTAGAGGCATGCTCTCATCCCACGTGACACCCTAGCCAGGTCTGACATGAGGAGTCATGGCGGTCCAACAGGAAGGCCTGTGGCTTTAATGCACCGCTAGAGTGACAACTTACAAGCAGTTTCCTGGTGTCCAATGCTCGCCGTAGTGTTGGTAATTCCTGTGATAATGCCAAGCGACTAACAATTTTGCCTGTGGTGGGGAAACTATCCGAGCGCTAAATGGCTGTCTCGGTGCTGTGTCTGCCTTTCTGCACGATTGCTTCGTGGTCTGATTCGCTTATACCGCCCTTAAGCAACAATGTGACTACACGTGTGTGGGTGAGAGACTGTCTGTCTCTATCTGTCTACTCAGTTGCTCTTTCTTCCTTTTTTCCTGTCGTTTTTCCTCTGTCTCGAGCCGTCGTGGCGTGTAATGAGCCCAGGGAGTTAATGAAGTCATCTATAGTCGATCTATAGCAACAAGTGAGTAACTCCAGAAACTGTGCGAAGTGGAGTTCTATTTACCAAATACCAATGGCTTGTATGCTATATGGCGGATTAAATTTTTGTTCCTGTTATTGTTCTTCGATTTTGTGTTTTAAACTGCTTGACACTGCGAGGCAATGTTCCTTGTTTTTATAAGGACAGTACAATATTTGATTCTTTGAGTCTTGAGTCTTGAGTCACTGCAGACTACATAATTATGAAGCTATTGAAGGAGTTTCAATCACTCCGGCCAGAGAATAACCAAAAAATCTATCGACACCTCTTTGTAACATTGCAAGGACGATACCACGGCCAGTCACGACAGCAAACGTTAGATGCAAAGCTTGGAATAGCGCAATGCAATTTCCACTAGGACGAGGATGCAATGTTCCACATGCAAAGCTCAACATAGCGCAATGCAATTTACACTGGAACGAGGATGCAATGTTCCACATGCAAAGCTCAACATAACGCAATGCAATTTACACTGGAACGAGGATGCAATGTTCCACATGCAAAGCTCAACATAGCTCAATGCAATTTACACTGGGATGAGGATGCAATGTTCCACATGCAAAGCTCAACATAACGCAATGCAATTTACACTGGGACGAGGATGCAATGTTCCACATGCAAAGCTCAACATAACGCAATGCAATTTACACTGGGACGAGGATGCAATGTTCCACATGCAAAGCTCAACATAGCGCAATGCAATTTACACTGGGATGAAGATGCAATGTTCCACATGCAAAGCTCAACATAACGCAATGCAATTTACACTGGAACGAGGATGCAATGTTCCACATGCAAAGCTCAACATAGCGCAATGCAATTTACACTGGGACGAGGATGCAATGTTCCACATGCAAAGCTCAACATAGCGCAATGCAATTTACACTGGGATGAAGATGCAATGTTCCACATGCAAAGCTCAACATAACGCAATGCAATTTACACTGGAACGAGGATGCAATGTTCCACATGCAAAGCTCAACATAGCGCAATGCAATTTACACTGGGACGAGGATGCAATGTTCCACATGCAAAGCTCAACATAGCGCAATGCAATTTACACTGGGACGAGGATGCAATGTTCCACATGCAAAGCTCAACATAGCGCAATGCAATTTACACTGGGACGAGGATGCAATGTTCCACATGCAAAGCTCAACATAACGCAATGCAATTTACACTGGGACGAGGATGCAATGTTCCACATGCAAAGCTCAACATAGCGCAATGCAATTTACACTGGGACGAGGATGCAATGTTCCACATGCAAAGCTCAACATAGCGCAATGCAATTTACACTGGGACGAGGATGCAATGTTCCACATGCAAAGCTCAACATAGCGCAATGCAATTTACACTGGGACGAGGATGCAATGTTCCACATGCAAAGCTCAACATAACGCAATGCAATTTACACTGGGACGAGGATGCAATGTTCCACATGCAAAGCTCAACATAGCGCAATGCAATTTACACTGGGACGAGGATGCAATGTTCCACATGCAAAGCTCAACATAGCGCAATGCAATTTACACTGGGACGAGGATGCAATGTTCCACATGCAAAGCTCAACATAACGCAATGCAATTTACACTGGACGAGGATGCAATGTTCCACATGCAAAGCTCAACATAGCGCAATGCAATTTACACTGGGACGAGGATGCAATGTTCCACATGCAAAGCTCAACATAGCGCAATGCAATTTACACTGGACGAGGATGCAATATTCAGTGTAGGAGTTTTGTAGATTCGATTTACAAGGAAAGTGCACGCGTTGCATTAAACAGATTCCACGTAGGCAGAAAAAAGAAAGAAGTTTAGTGTGGCCCGGATATCCGAGTGTAGGCGTTATGTCTCGACACGACTCTCGTTGCTGCCAGCTTTCCCCTGGGAGGATGCGACCTCATTTTTATAGTAATGGGAAAATACAGTAATAAACTAATCAGTAAACCAAGTAGGCAATAATCACGTGCGATTACTGTCTGCAAACTTACAAACGATACCGCAGAAACTTGCATAATAATAAATATTCAATTTTCTGCAAAAGTGCACGCATGTACTTCAACTGAATCCGCTGGTGTGGAAACTTTGGAATGAAGTGTAGGCGTTATTCTCCTGGGGGGAAACTCAACTTGATGTTTAATTCATAGTGCGATTGAAGTGTAATAACATGTGTGGGTGTGTACCGTGTTGATAGAGTAATTGATGTAGTGCGCAACATGCGATCGGTATTAAAGATGCTTTGGTGTGTGTGTGTGTGTGTGTGTGTGTGTGTGTGTGGGCGTGTACATCTATACAAATGAGGAAAAAATCTGTACACACTTGGTAACAAATGGAGAATTTGAAAAAAATGGGGATGCCAAAAAATTCCCCATTTTTTTCAACTATATTTCCTGAAAGTACATGCCTCAATTTGACGGAAAGAATGTCATAACAATGTTCCAAATGACATTCTTTCCGTCCTCTATAGGCGACGAAATAGGTCAAATTTTGTGCCTTTTTTAGTGTAAAATTCGTCGATGCCGGAGCGAGTACTGCACTCAGTGCCGTTGTAGTGCAAGTGCACTACAAAGGCACTGCGCCCAGTGCCGTTGTAGTGCAAGTGCACTACAAACGCACTATCCGTTGTGTGAATGTGTGTATTAGCAAGTCCTCATTTGTGACCTTATATCAATCAATCAATGAGGCTTATATCGCGCATATTCCGTGGGTACAGTTCTAGGCGCTCTGCAGTGATGCCGTGTGAGATGAAATTTTATACGGCCAGTAGATTGCAGCCATGTCGGCGCATATTTACCTTTCACGGCCTTATTCCAAGTCACACGGGTATGGTAGACAATTATTAACTGTGCCTAAGCAATTTTGCCAGGAAAGACCCTTTTGTCAATCGTGGGATCTTTAACGTGCACACCCAATGTAGTATACACGGGGGGGTGGTTCGGACACCGAAGAGAGTCTGCACACAAAGTTGACTCTGTGAAATAAATTTCCGCCGAACCTGGGATCGAACTCGCGCTGACAGCGGCCAACTGAATACAAATCCAGCGCGCTACCAACTGAGCTATATCCCCGCCCACTTTGGATATCCTCAATATGGATGTGTGTGTGTGTGTGTGTGTGTGTGTGTGTGTGTGTGTGCGTGTGTGTGTGTGTTTGAGGTTCAAAGCTTCATTCTCTTCTATTGTTTTAAGTGGGTTGGCAGGATTTAGATACTTTCAACACCATGCGATGTAGTTTTGCCATCTTCCTTGCAATGAATTGATCACCAGTAATGACACCTGTGTGAACACTTTTGACGTTGTTTTCTTAGAATCGGGTTTTGAGCACAAGTGCCGTCATTGGGAAATACTCATCTTCCAGACTAATTGTCCAATTTTCTTGCTCTTTGTTGTATTTTCACCAGAAATTGTGTCTTTGTGCAACTACAGAGGAACTTTCTATGAATTGGCCAGGAATACTTTTAGAAATTCTGGCAAAGAACAAAACCGTGCCTTTATTTGGACATTTAATTTGTCCATATGATATCTACCCAGGAAACAAAAGCTGTTCATAAATATGAACAAATTGATCTGTTATTCCACATAAAGCCCTGTTTAGAGCAAAATAAAACTTAATTCAAAGTTATATTTTTTTTTCTGGAAGATGAATGTTTTCCAGAAACATGTTGTATCCCAGAAAGTCATTAAAAACGTCTATTGTGACCTATATTCATTCACATATTACTTATTAGAACAAAAAAAAAACCAATCTTTTCTGGGGATTTGTCTCAAGAACACCGAAACACGAATTGAAAAACACATTTCTTAATGTCCGTGCCACCTCTATCCTCGAGAAAAAAAACTATCTTCTGTTTTTGAAAATTTTCTTTTACACTAGGAAACAGACACCACCTTAACCAACCCCCCCCCCCCCCCCCCCCCCCCCCCGGTTCACCAAGCAGTGTTCCATCGTATACCTAGAAGGGGAGCTACTTTCCATATCCGCCTTTCATGCGCAAGGAAAGGCGGTTGCATTATGCGCAACAAATTGGACGTCAGATAGTAGATGAGAGAAACTGGTGAATAGCATGACCCGGATGATTTGATGGTCTCGGTTCTCCCGAGGCTCAGGGGAGGTAATCGTGAATAAGAGTGAATGCCCCTGTTGGTGACTCGCACTTTATGAGAACAATAGCAATTTGCGGATTGATGGCTACAGATTACGAGGTTTTCTGTATCTGATTTCCATCTTTCGCTCCACCCCTCTGTCGCTTTGTCTTGTTTTGTTCGGTTTATTTTGTTGTTTCCTTATTCTTTCGTTTTTGCGCCATGAGATTTGACGAATAACGGATTATCTTTTCATTTTTTTTGCTGCCCGCATCATTGTTTTCATCTTCGTCGTAGTCGTCGTCATCATCATTATCAATATTATTATCATGTTCATCATTATCATCGTGAATATCGTCGTCGTCATCGTCGTCTTGATTTCTCTCTCCGTCTCTCTGTCTTTGTCAGTCTCTCACTCTCACTCTATTTCTCTCTCTCTCTCTCTCTCTGTCTCTCTCTCTCTCCCTCCCTCTCTCTCTCTCTCTCTCTCTCCCTCTCCCTCCCTCTCCAACTTTTTATGGGGGCGAGGACGCCCCCATTCTATACGGATAGTTATTTCGAGGTTGACCATGGGCAGCGCCATTTTGTTGTGAAATACGTCATCAGTTTGTGTACACAGGAAGTTGTGACATCCGTCACCCTATGGGAGGGGTGACGTCAAAATTGTTCATCTGTAGAAAGTTGTGAAATCCGTCACCCTATGGGAGGGGTGACGTCAAAATTGGTCATCACAGAGTTTGTGTAACACAGGAAGTTGTGAAATACGTCACCCTATGGGAGGGGTGACGTCAAAATTGTTCAACAAAAACATGATATGTCGCATTGTGCAGGGTCAACTGCAACAAACTCAAACCGAGCCATTCATACCTAGCTGTATTTGAGTGACTTATATACCCGACATTTTTATTTCTTATTTTTAGCACAGGTGTAGGAAAAATCATGAACCAAAATGTTATTTATTTTCTAATTTAACATTTTTTTTACAAATATGACCATGGTCTTTTAAACATACAGTGACATTAAACATTGTTATGTTAAAAAAAAGAAAAAAGAAAAAAAGCTTTTGTGCACAAATCAGAAAATACATTGTACATTTTACCTACAGGCCAAACCGTGAGTGTCTGTGGCAAAGCCCGACCCAGGAAATTGCACTGATTTTATATTTAGATCAGAGAGAAATTGTCAAGAACAGGCGCTTGCATTTGGATGTGTCCAATGATAGTAGGTTTGGTTGTGATCAATCAGAATAATGTAGGAATAAAAATGTATGACAGTTTAGTATGATGACATGTAATTCACATATGCTGAAATATGATATTATACATCATGTAATATTATTATGGCTGTTGCCATGACCATGAAACCCAACAAAGGTTTAATGTAATGTAATTCAAAATACCAAAACCGAGCACCTATTAATCTCGTCTTTGCGCGTGAAGATTGAGGCCGTCTGCCAGTAGCGGTTAGGTCATACAGTGGAACCCCTCTCTAGCGACCTTTAAAATGTTGACAAAAATTGGTCCTTGTGGAGGAGGGTCCTTACAGAGGGAGGGGGCGGAGTCAGGGGGCCACAAAGAAAGTCAGATTTAAAAAAAAAAAGAAAACAGAGAAGTTTGAGTTGCTGACGACCGTTCTCTCTGAAAGCAAACTGCTTCGATTTCATGTTTGTCCTTGGTGTCCACCAGTTCGGGTGCATGTACTACCCTGGCCAAGTTTCCTCTCAAGACATCAAAGAGACCGCCCCAGTATACTCTACAGCCTCTGGGCGAACCACCTCTCATAGCTAAAACTGGGTCAATGACCCCTGGGAAGAAGGTCAGTGTCTATAAAAATTTTACTCCTAGGCCTGCGGCCAGGGGGGGGGAGTATACCGGTACCATTTGAGAATCAGACCAAATGAGAATTGAACCATTTGAGAACATCCTTTTTTTTTCAATCACTACATCGAAGGCCTGCGGCCCGGGGTTCACATGGGTTGGTTTGTTTGTTTGTTTCAAACCCACACCCATATACACACATTTCCCATTTAAACCATTTGTCGGCCCCCTGTCGATATTTATCGACTAAGTTCCTTGTTAATCTTTTATCTTATCATTGTGTGTTTGTGTTTGTTTGTCCCAAGGACAGATTAAAAGAAAAGGCATAGTCTTCAATCTTAATCCTTGTAAAACAAAGTTCAATTCAATTAAGTTCTCTCTCTCTCTCTCTCTCTCTCTCTCTCTCTCTCTCTCTCTCTCTCTCTCTCTCTCTCTCTCTCTCTCTCTCTCTCTCTCTCTCTCTCTTTGCAGACAGAAGGAAAAAAAGAAAGACAGAAGGGAGACAGAGACCATAAAAAAAGGAGAAAAAGCCAGGATCATGCAAGGGCCATAACGATGTTGGCGGCACAGCAGTGACATGAATAGCTTTTCCCCTGTGTACCAGGCCTTCCGAACGTTTCGTGACACAAAGAGACAAAGAGAGACAGAGCGCTCCGGATTACAGGCAGCTAGGAGGATGACAAGATTCATGGAGACAGTGAGAGATTGTGTTTGCTGGGAAAATAAAATTAGTTATGGTTCAAAAACCAAATCTATTCAATCAATTCGGATATTTGTTCTTGACTTGTTCGTTCCTGATTGTAATTTGTGCGTGTGTGTGCGTACGTGCGTTCGTGTGTACGTGCGTGTGTGAGTTTGTGTGTGTGTGTGAGAGAGAGAGAGACAGAGAGACAGAAAAACAGAGAGAGACAAAGAGAGAATGAGAGAGAGACAGAGACACAGAGAGAGAGAGCGAAAGAGAGTGAGAGTGAGAGAGAGACAGAGAGAGAGCGAGAGAGAGAGACACAGAGACAGAGAGGATGAGGGGGGAGGAAGAGACAGAGAGGCAAGTAGAGACATAAAAGATAGACGGAATGGCAGACTGAGAGTAAGACGGTCAGACGAAGACAGATCGACAGACGCACGTACGTACAACACCGCATAATCATCCAATTTAAAACTCTCAAGCTCAAGAAAAGCGAATAATAAACGACAAAACAGATTGATATACACAGAAACATAAAACGCAAGCACACACATTCAAAAACATACACAAACACACACACACAAAGACAAAGACATACAAACTTCCACACACACGCATAATCACAGACATACACGCAGGCAAACACACAGACACAACACACACACACACACACACACACACACACACACACACACACACACACAAACACACTCACACCCTCACACACACACCGTATTTTAACTCACCTCTGTTCCTGATTGGACGATTGTCTCGTGAATTCCTTCCGCTGGAACGTCCACTTCCGTTTTCACCTCCACTTCCGGTTCCACTGCGCCTGCGCTCTCCTCGTTTACATGGCTGACTTCCTGTTTGACGTCGGACAGCACTTGTCCGGTTTTTGTGTCGGACACTGTCAAAAGACAGAACATAAGACAATCTCGTAGAATAACAAAGGGAATCAGTGTATGGGGACCTTGGGCAAAACAAAGGACGTGCTTGCATGAGTGCACCCGACACAGTGACAGAAAAACAAAGGACGTGCTTGCATGAGTGCATCCGACACAGTGACAGAAAAACAAAGGACGTGCTTGCATGAGTGCATCCGACACAGTGACACAAAAGCAAAGGACGTGCTTGCATGAGTGCATCCGACACAGTGACAGAAAAACCAAGGAGAAAGACAAAATAGGGTTATAATAAGACAAGGGGAATGTATAGAACGGTAGATAGCCTGGTTGTTGTTTTCTAACGCCCCTTTAACCGCTATGGCCCATCCTCAACTCAGGTCAAAATGAGTTCGGCTCATTCTCTCCCTGACAGGATGCCTTGAGTTCCCTTGTCTGGCAAGGAAACCGATTTTTTATATATATATATATATTTTTTTTTTACATATTTAGAGCTTTTTGTAATGTATTATTGATATAAGCAGATTCGTGATCGTCGATAATGATTTATCATGGTGTTTTGTAATTTTTAAATTACAAAGGAATTGATATGTAAGACAGTTTCAAGCGATCTATTTTTTGCGGCTGTATTTACTGTGCAAACAACTCTAAATATGGCAAAAGTGTCACGTGATAATCAACCGTTTGGTTTCGGCGCTCACTGGAGCAGACGATTTTTTCTGTAACCAGTTGACAGTGATGAAACCATATATTACGGTCTCCTTCCGGCAGCAGTCCCAAAATTTTGACTTGTTTTGACCTTAGAACGATGTCTTTATCATAACTGTGAAGAACAGAACGGAGATCACCGTCGAAGTCGGCCAATCTGCAATCATTTTCGTCTCGCGAACACTGATCTCAAATTTAGATCAGTGCTCGCGAAAACCATATGGGCGATAACTCTGTATTTTTGTTTTTCCAGCGTCGCGGACGACGCTGGTATCTGCGGTCGGGAAGACTTTCCACGAATTTGCCTGCAGGGCGCCGCCATGTTTTCTGTGCTCGACTGCGAGCAGACCACAGGCACATTACACCCAAAATTCTTGTAGGCATACACAGACGCAACATAGCATATACAGACAATAACACCCACAACACTTCAACTGCATATGAAAGGAATAAAAATAAATCCGCAAATCAGTCGCGCACAAAACACCAGAAAGAAAAACAAGGAGTACCAAAGCGGCGTGCAGAAACTAAACTGACTCGGAGACTGAGAAGAAACATTTATCACACGATGTGGATAGCAAACATTAAAATAAAACAGATAAGTCAAGCAAAAAATAAACACAAATATCGAAAACACAATAAACAAAGGTAAAGAAAACAAAAAGAGATGCTTGCCGACAGTCAGTGTGTGTGTGCGTGGTTTGCCGTGTGCGTCAGCGGGGTGTGTGTGTGTGTGTGTGTGTGTGTGTGTGTGTGTGTGTGTGTGCGTGCGCGTGCATGCGTGCGTAGGCTACGTTCTTGCGTGTGTGCGTTCGAATGAGAAAGAAGAGAGAGAGAGGATTGAACAATGAGGTCACGTTCTCTGTCACATGAATACATATACACACACTGAAGGCTACTTCGGACACGAACACTTGCCAACAACTGTGGTTGGACATGCTTTTGAAATGTAATATTTTTTCGACATGATTTCTGGACATACGAATCCCGCTGTGTTGCCTACTGATGTTGCGAATGATGAAGGTTTTGAGTTGACTGACCTTGAGGAGGGATTGCATCAGGCGTTTATCGTCTCAAATTATATCCTTGCTACTTTTCAGGAGTCAACTATTGCCATTCATGGTAACTTGGATAGTCAATGTTTTTATTTGTTTGATTCCCATAAAAGAAACAGAAATGGTAACCATTCTTCAAATGGCGCTGCAGTTTTGATGTCATCAAGTTAATTCCTTTGCAGAATTGATTGATTTTCTCAAAAGCCATTATCAATGTGTTTATCAATTAACACCTGTTCATTTCTGTCCAACTGCAATGCAAACTCAATGTGGAGGAAACAAGGATTCATTACAAACAAGTCATCCCTGTACATCAACAGATTTATGTACCTCAATCAATACTGCTAGTATGAGTGACAGGAATCTAAAAGAAAAAACAACCAAACGCAAATGTACTACTACTTCTACGACTCGTTTGAATGTAAAACAGAAATGTAACACTATCTGTGACAATGACGGTTCTACGACTCGTTTGAAGGACAGTATAGATCGAACCTTAACCCACAACTACGACAATTTGTGTCAGACTTTTTTGAACAGGAAAATATGCCTCTGTTCAACAGTAACCAAAACATGGAAGATGTTTTTGAAACTTTACAGAAATGTAACACTAGCCTATCTGTGACAATGTTGCTTTTGAATTGAACCCACATTTGTTGAACAGGAGAGAATGTTCCTGTTCAACAGTGCCCAAAACACTGAATCTGACGTTTTTGAATCTTTTCTGTCATCTAACTGAATCTGACGTTTTTGAATCTTTTCTGTCATCTAACCCAATTGCTCATGACTTCATCGATCTTGAACATGCCTACTTTTCAAAGAAAGACAGACAAAAGCGAAATCTGCATGTTAGCCATCTGCCTGAAATGGTCAATGCACTTTTGTAAAATTGTCACAGCTGTAATGCACTTTTGTGAAATGGTCAGTGCTGTTGTGCACTTATGCAAAACTTGGTGCTGTGCTGTTAACATTTGAACAAAATGCATTTTGTTCAAATGTTTAGTGCAACTTGCTACTATATAATCGCTGTATGCGCTTTGTGGTAATAATGCACTGTTGTGAAAAGTTTGCGCTAAATGTTGGCACTATGCATCATTGTTGGAGCACCCTCCTGTAGATGCACCATGCTGAAAAATGTACTTATGAATCAAGCATTGACTGAAATAAACAATTTATATATCCAGCACAACATGCAATTCATTAACTTTTGACCCTAACCTTTAACACTTCCCAAAATAAATCTTTGGTGGACATTGCATCGACGCTGTTCATTTTGAATGAACATTTTTCTTGTGATAGATTCGCGTAGGACTGTAGCGTCCGGTCAGAGAGACAACTGGCAATAGCCGTGGAGCGATGCTTATCAGAATGCGCTATGGCCATGCTGAACCAGTAGATAGATTGACAAATAGAAGTGTGCAATAGGGGACAAAAGTAAAGAGCTGCTTAACAGCAAACGTATACAACGAAAGGAAGAAGAAATAAAATGAAAGATAGAAATAAAACAAGAAAGAACAAACAGGCAACATTCAGGCAGCTACTATTTTGCTCTCGCTCTCTCTCTCCCTCCCTCCCTGCCTCTCTCTTCCTCTCTCTCTCCCGACTTCTTTCTCTCACTTCCTCCCTCCCCCTCTCCCCCCCCCCCAACTCCCCCCTCTCTCTCTGTGACTGTCTCTCACACATAATTATCATTATTGTCTCACCAGTTTTTTGTGCAGTGTCGACCTCCATCTTGTGTCCGTTGATTTCATGTACATGTTGCACGTGCTCCTCGTGCACTGTCACGTCCTTCTGTCCACTCTTTTCGTCTGCACACACAGCACACAAACACACATCGATATTTATCCATGAAAACTGTCATGAATCATTCACTCGCCATATTTCTCGCCACTGACTACTTGCAACATTTTCTAAGCTTTGTTTATTATTTGTACCATAATTGTTCTGTCTGTGTGTCTGTCTGTGTGTCTGTCTGTGTGTCTGTCTGTGTGTCTGTCTGTGTGTCTGTCTGTGTGTCTGTCTGTGTGTCTGTCTGTCTGTGTGTCCATCTTAAAGACTATTGTGTCACTAAAACACCGTGATTGTAATGCTTTGTTTTGTCATACATTAATATCATAAGTATTTTGTCTGTCTGTCTGTCCATCTTAAAGACTATTGTGTCATTAAAGTACAGTGATTGTAATGCTTTGTTTTTTCATACATTAATATCATAAGTATTTTGTCTGTCTGTCTGTCCATCTTAAAGACTATTGTGTCATTAAAGTACCGTGATTGTAATGCTTTGTTTTGTCATACATTAATATCATAAGTATTTTGTCTGTCTGTGTGTCCATCTTAAAGACTATTGTGTCACTAAAACACCGTGATTGTAATGCTTTGTTTTGTCATACATTAATATCATAAGTATTTTGTCTGTCTGTCCATCTTAAAGACTATTGTGTCATTAAAGTACCGTGATTGTAATGCTTTGTTTTGTCATACATTAATATCATAAGTATTTTGTCTGTCTGTCTGTCCATCTTAAAGACTATTGTGTCATTAAAGTACAGTGATTGTAATGCTTTGTTTTTTCATACATTAAACATTCCAATAACATATCGTTCTTATTTTTAGATTCATACAAAGAAAGCTTAAACATCATAATAAAGCATATCAAAATAGCACACTAAACAAAAACAAGAAAACCCAAATAACAAAAGACGCAGAATTATACCGAGATACAGATCTCACTCTCTGCACTTTCAATACGTACAGTCGTGTGAACACCTTCTCTTCTTCAATCGTTCAAATATACAGACAGAATTAATGACAAACGAAATTGAAATCACATGTATGAGACTACAAATAGAAAGAAGCCTCGACCTCGCCTTCAATTACATTGTAAACGCTCAATTGTATTAACGGGTCAAAGATATTACTTACAATCTCTTTGTCTCGTACTTTTGAAAGAGTTGGATCAGCAAAAGTAGTGCATATAAGGCTAGAAATAGGATGAATCCCGGCCTTTAAATTCCACGGAGATAGCCTAGTGGACATAGGTCAATTTTAGTAATGGCCTGCACAACGGTATCAGTTCCAGACTTAGTTTTATCTTGCCTCATCCGCTTGAAAGAGACTGATCAGCCTGATTTTTTTTCTGCACCTGCTGCAAAACAGCTTAATTTTGGTAATGGCACTCTGATATAAGTGCATGTGGCTGTTTTTTTCTGTTGCCTTTTAGTTTTGACAGAGTTGATTTAGTGTAATGATTGTTTTGCACACTTTTGGCCAATATTTGGCTCAATGTTTTCCGATAGACGTAAAATCGAGACAACGTGTGTGTGTGTGTGTGTGTGTGTGTGTGTGTGTGTGTGTGTGTGTGTGTGTGAGTGTGTGTGAGTGTGTGTGTGTGTGTTTGTGTGTGAGTGTGAGTGTGAGTGTGTGTGTGTGTGTGTGTGTGCGTGTGTGTGTGTGTGTGTGTGTGTTTGTGTGTGTGTGCATGGGGGTATGTGTGTGTGTGTGTGTTTGTGTGAGTGTGTTTGTACATTGTGTGTGTGTGTGGGTGTGTGTGCGTGTGTGTGTGTGTGTGTGTGTATGTGGGTGTGTGTGTATGTGTGTGTGTGTGTGTGTGTGTGTGCGGGTGTGTGTGTGTGCGTGTGTGTATGTGTGTGTGTGTGTAGGCGTGTGTGTGTGTGAGTGTGTGTGTATGTGTGTGTGTGTGTGTGTGTGTGTGTGTGTGTGTGTGTGTGTGTGTGTGTGTGTGTGAGTGTGTGTGTGTGTGTGTGTGTGTGTGCAAAGCTATTTAAAAACAAGAGGTGAAGCCTTCAAGGCTCACGTAAGAAATCGACAAACAGTAACACAAACTCAATCACTCCGTCACACATGCACACACACACACACACACAGAAAGAGCATAGGTGACACTGTGCAAGAAAGAGAGACACTAGATCTAGATCTGTCTGTCTGCATGCAGCCTACTTACAGACACGACTGCCAACTAGTCTCTGCCCGCTCAAAATAACAATGACCGAGACTTTCAGTAATTCCTTCGCGTGACGTCTAACCCTCTTACGTCATAATGTGACGTCTTCAAATGACGAAATGTTAAAGTTTCTACCACAGACATACACACGCACGCACGCACACACACACACGCACAGACAGAGAAAGTTACGATCGCATAGGCTACACTTACGTGAGCCAAAAATCATATTCGTTTAAATTTTGTTTTGCGGCGAGTGCAAACCGCTCAATCATAGTAATGACAGAACGAAATCAATTCCTACATCTGCTTTCAACACAGGTTCTACTTTTGGTAGAGTTGGATCAGCCTTTTCTGTTGTTGCACCTGCTACACGCGTACATATCAATCTTAGTAATGGCTCGCTGCACTAATAATAATTCCTGCATCTCTTTTCTAGATCATTCTTTTAGTATGCATGTTGTATGTATGTATGTGGCGATGTGAACTGTGATGTAATGTATAATGTGTTGTAACAAAAAACAAAACCAAAAAAAGAATAATAAAAAAAATAAAAAATCATATTCGTTTAAATTTTGTTTTGCGGCGAGTGCAAACCGCTCAATCATAGTAATGACAGAACGCAATCAATTCCTACATCTGCTTTCAACACAGGTTCTACTTTTGGTAGAGTTGGATCAGCCTTTTTTGTTGTTGCACCTGCTACACGCGTACAGATCAATCTTAGTAATGGCTCGCTGTACTAATAATAATTCCTGCATCTGTTTTCATCTTAGATCAATTTTTTTGAAAGAGTGGAATCAGCATTGTGTTTCTATTCATGGACAAAATGTCTCCTGCGGCATTGTCAGCAACATATAGATAGACCAATCAAGAATACAAGTGGACTGACGGCATTGTCAGCAACATATAGATAGACCAATCAAGAATACAAGTGGACTGACGGCATTGTCAGCAACATATAGATAGACCAATCAAGAATACAAGTGGACTGACGGCATTGTCAGCAACATATAGATAGACCAATCAAGAAGACAGGTGGACTGACGGCATTGTCAGCAACATATAGATAGACCAATCAAGAAGACAGGTGGACTGACGGCATTGTCAGCAACATATAGATAGACCAATCAAGAAGACAGGTGGACTGACGGCATTGTCAGCAACATATAGATAGACCAATCAAGAATACAAGTGGACTGACGGCTTTGTCAGCAACATATAGATAGACCAATCAAGAAGACAGGTGGACTGACGGCATTGTCAGCAACATATAGATAGACCAATCAAGAAGACAGGTGGACTGACGGCATTGTCAGCAACATATAGATAGACCAATCAAGGATACAAGTGGACTGACGGCATTGTCAGCAACATATAGATAGACCAATCAAGAAGACAAGTGGACTGACGGCATTGTCAGCAACATATAGATAGACCAATCAAGAAGACAAGTGGACTGACGGCATTGTCAGCAACATATAGATAGACCAATCAAGAAGACAAGTGGACTGACGAACCAAGCGAAAAACAAAAACAATCAGAAAGACGAAAGAAGAATAACACACTTAAGAACACAATACAAAGAAGAAGATATGAAGACAACAGAAGAGGAAAAGGAAAGGAAGAAAGAAGTAAAGAAAGAAAGAGGGCGGGGATGTAGCTCAGTCGGTAGCGCGCTGGATTTGTATCCAGTTGGCCGCTGTCAGCGTGAGTTCGTCCCCACGTTCGGCGAGAGATTTATTTCTCAGAGTCAACTTTGTGTGCAGACTCTCCTCGGTGTCCGAACACCCCTGTGTGTACACGCAAGCACAAGACCAAGTGCGCACGAAAAAGATCATGTAATCCATACCGGAGTTCGGTGGGTTATAGAAACACGAAAATACCCAGCATGCTTCATCTGAAAGCGGCGTATGGCCTCCTAAATGGCGGAGTAAAAACGGTCATACACGTAAAAGCCGTGGGAGTTTCAGCCCATGAACGAACAAACAAACAAGAAAGAAAGAAAGAAAAAAGGAAAGAACAAGAGGCGAAGCCTTCAAGGCTCACGTAAGAAATCGACAAACAGTAACACAAACTCAATCACTCCGTCACACATACACACACACAGTACACACACACACACACACACACACACACACACACACACACACACACACACACACACACACACACACACACACACACACACACACACACACACACAGAAAGAGCATAGGTGAAACTGTGCAAGAAAGCGAGACACTAGATCTAGATCTGTCTGTCTGCATGTAGCCTACTTACATCCATGGACACGACTGCCAAATAGTCTCGGCCCGCTCAAAATAACAATCACCGAGACTTTCAGTAATTCCATCGCGTGACGTCTAACCCTCGTACGTCATAATGTGACGTCAATGTAATATGACGTCTTCAAATGTTAAAGTTTCTACCACAGACATACATACATACATACATACATACATACATACATACATACATACATACATACATACATACATACATACATACATACGCACGCACGCACAGACAGACAAAAGTTAGCATCGCATAGGCTACACTTCGTGAGCCAAAAATGAAAGGAAACAGGAAGCAATAGAAAAAAGAACACACACAAAAAGAAGGAAGAAAAGGAAGAAAAAACTATCACACTCACAGGAAATAAAAGTTCATGAGACTGAAAGAAAATCACAGCGATCAAGTTGCCCTAGTGAGCTCGTGAAAATCAAATTCCCATCATTCTCCTTGAACAAGGGGAGGCAATCTGTTTTATGAGCCATAACACGGAAGTGCGAAACTTCCAAAACTCCACCCCCCTCCCAACAAACGAGAGCTATTTGACGACCGGGAGCCATTTTGTCTGCCAGAGAGCGAAGATTAAGGGAGGTAATTCCCAGAGGAGAAAAGTACAAAAGAGTTCCAAAGTGATCAAGTTTTCTTAAACTGTCTGCCTACGTTGAAGAAAATGTGTTCCTGGGATTTGTGTATTATTCCTTGAGGATAAGGGTATGTGTGTGTGTGTGTGTGTGTGTGTGTGTGTGTGTGTGTGTGTGTGTGTGTGTGTGTGTGTGTGAGTGTGTGTGTGTGTGTGTGTGTGTGTGTGTGTGTGTGTGCGTGAGTGTGTGTTGTGTATGTGTGTGTGTGTGTGTGTGTGTGTGTGTGTGTGTGTGTGTGTGTGTGTGTGTGTGTGTGTGAGTGAGTGTGTGTGATATAAGGTTCACTCTGTATAACTGGATCAAACAGGTTAGTCACTAATGAATGAAGTAATTAGTGTTTTTTTCGATTAAGGTACACGCAGCGACTAATTGGAACGTGGAAATGTGGTGGATATCACCGCAACAGTTGGTCTTCATCCTTTGGTACCCGTCTACGTATGTTAAGTTTCGATTATCTGCTAGAGAAAGTAGATATCAACAAAATATTAATCATGGCCGCCATTTGCATTTCATATTTTTCAAAATATCTACTTCCCCTCGCAGATAATTAAAACCAAACGGATGTAGAATACAGTCAATTTTGTACAGATTTTAGTCAAGCAGTATGTAAGAAATGTTAAGTCCTTTGTACTGGAAACTTGCATTCTCCCAGTAAGGTAATATATTGTACACTACGTTGCAAGCCCCTGTAGCAAATTTTTGATTAGTGCTTTTGTGATACACACACATACACACACACATACACACACACACACACGTACACACACATACACAAACACCCACACACGCACACATACACACACACACACACATACACACACACACAGACATACACGTGTCTCATCTAAAGTCGGGGTACCACCCGGGAACATGCCCCTGCTGGTTTCACCGTAAAACAACATTACCATCATCCTTCTCCATGTTTAAACGCTCATCACAATCTGCGCGAAAGCACGTGGGTGCGTGTGCGTGCACAATACCTGTCCGCAATATCACGTTGCCTGATAACTTCCTGACCGCACCAAAAACTAATTAAGTTTTAAGCTTGAGGGAACGAGAGGACACTGGTGATGACGCGAACCAGACCACTGAAATAGCCTACCCTCCATCGATACGGGTGTCTCTTACGTCGTGCAGTGACACGCGACATTGCGCCTCTTTCATTCCGGCTGTTTCTGCGTCTGTCAATCTCATTCTGTGTCGCTCTCTTTCTGTGTGTCTCTGTCTCTCTGTCTATCTGTCTGTCTGTTTGTCTGTCTGTCTGTCTGTCTTTCTGTGTGTCTCTCTCTCTCTCTCGCTCAAACACAACCTCTATC
>NC_090260.1:11529551-11537051 GCF_037325665.1 Littorina saxatilis
AAAAACGTATGGGGATTTCATACCCAGGAACTCTCATGTCAAATTTCATAAAGATCGGTCCAGTAGTTTAGTCTGAATCGCTCTACACACACACACACACACACACACGCACACACGCACACACGCACATACACCACGACCCTCGTTTCGATTCCCCCTCGATGTTAAAATATTTAGTCAAAACTTGACTAAATATAATGAAGGCAAATTAACCGACATAAAATTAAAAACCAAAATCTCGAAAAAGCGGTGTGTTAAAAGAGACCTGGGCTAGTGTCTTGCGGGTGGGGGTGGTGAAGTGTGTGTGTGTTGGGGGGGGGGGGGGAGTCGGTCTGCTCTCCTTTGTCCTGAACACAAAGCCAATGATTATCTGGCACAGATCGCCTGCAAGAAGTGATCCCCCTTTGAGCGGAATTCAACAGTACCGTTTCGCCTTCACGAAGCCCTCAGTATGTACGACAAAGATCGCGTGCAAGAAGTGATCCCCCTTAGAGCGGAATTCAACAGTACCGTTTCGCCTTCACGAAGCCCTCAGTATGTACGACAAAGATAGCGTGCAAGAAGTGATCCCCCTTGGAGCGGTATTCAACAGTACCGTTTCGCCTTCACGAAGCCCGCAGTATGTACGACAAAGATAGCGTGCAAGAAGTGATCCCCCTTGGAGCGGTATTCAACAGTACCGTTTCGCCTTCACGAAGCCCGCAGTATGTGCGACAAAGATCGCGTGCAAGAAGTGATCCCCCTATGAGCGGAATTCAACAGTACCGTTTCGCCTTCACGAAGCCCTCAGTATGTGCGACAAAGATCGCCTGCAAGAAGTGATCCCCTTTGGAGCGGAATTCAACAGTACCGTTTCGCCTTCACGAAGCCCTCAGTATGTGCGACAAAGATCGCCTGCAAGAAGTGATCCCCCTTGGAGCGGAATTCAACAGTACCGTTTCGCCTTCACGAAGCCCGCAGTATGTACGACAAAGATCGCGTGCAAGAAGTGATCCCCCTATGAGCGGAATTCAACAGTACCGTTTCGCCTTCACGAAGCCCTCAGTATGTACGACAAAGATCGCGTGCAAGAAGTGATCCCCCTTAGAGCGGAATTCAACAGTACCGTTTCGCCTTCACGAAGCCCGCAGTATGTACGACAAAGATCGCGTGCAAGAAGTGATCCCCCTATGAGCGGAATTCAACAGTACCGTTTCGCCTTCACGAAGCCCTCAGTATGTACGACAAAGATCGCGTGCAAGAAGTGATCCCCCTATGAGCGGAATTCAACAGTACCGTTTCGCCTTCACGAAGCCCTCAGTATGTACGACAAAGATCGCGTGCAAGAAGTGATCCCCCTATGAGCGGAATTCAACAGTACCGTTTCGCCTTCACGAAGCCCGCAGTATGTACGACAAAGATCGCGTGCAAGAAGTGATCCCCCTTAGAGCGGAATTCAACAGTACCGTTTCGCCTTCACGAAGCCCTCAGTATGTACGACAAAGATCGCGTGCAAGAAGTGATCCCCCTTAGAGCGGAATTCAACAGTACCGTTTCGCCTTCACGAAGCCCTCAGTATGTGCGACAAAGATCGCGTGCAAGAAGTGATCCCCCTTAGAGCGGAATTCAACAGTACCGTTTCGCCTTCACGAAGCCCGCAGTATGTACGACAAAGATCGCGTGCAAGAAGTGATCCCCCTTAGAGCGGAATTCAACAGTACCGTTTCGCCTTCACGAAGCCCTCAGTATGTACGACAAAGATCGCGTGCAAGAAGTGATCCCCCTTAGAGCGGAATTCAACAGTACCGTTTCGCCTTCACGAAGCCCTCAGTATGTACGACAAAGATCGCGTGCAAGAAGTGATCCCCCTTAGAGCGGAATTCAACAGTACCGTTTCGCCTTCACGAAGCCCTCAGTATGTACGACAAAGATCGCGTGCAAGAAGTGATCCCCCTTAGAGCGGAATTCAACAGTACCGTTTCGCCTTCACGAAGCCCTCAGTATGTACGACAAAGATCGCGTGCAAGGTGAAAGTGGGAGTAACGGTCTTTCCAATCAATGTCCGGCGCCATTTTGCATCCATTAGATTTTAACCGTCAGTCTGTCCGCCCTCCTGTTCATCACGCGATTTAAACGGATTTTTTTTTTTAAAGGCAACTTCCTCCACGTGCACTCATTATAGTGTACGTCAGCATCGAGACGTGTTGTTGTTCTTTTTCTTCCTGTTCTTGTTGTTGCTGTTCTTGCTGTTCTAGTTCTGTTCTACTTGTTCTTGTTCTTCTTGTTCTTGTTCTTCTTGTTCTTGTTCTTCTTGTTCTAGCTACTGATGTTGTTGTTGTTGTTGTTGTTGTTGTTTTTCTGGTTGTTTTTCTTTCTTCTTCTTCTTTGTCTAGCTGTTGTTGTTGTTGTTGTTGTTGTTGTTGTTCTTGTTCTTGTTCTTGTTCTTGTTCTTGTTCTTCTTGTTCTTGTTCTTCTTGTTCTTGTTCTTGATCTTCTTTGTTTTTGTTTTTCTTGTTCTTGTTGTTCTTCTTGTTGTTCTTCTTCTAGCTGTTGTTGTTGTTGTTGTTGTTGTTGTTGTTGTTGTTGTTGTTGTTGTTGTTGTTGTTGTTGTTGTTGTTGTTCTTCTTGTTCTTGTTCTTCTTGTTCTTGTTCTTGTTCTTGTTCTTCTTGTTCTTGTTCTTCTTGTTCTGCTTCTTCTTCTTCTTCTTCTGTGCTCGTTGGCTGCGACTCCCACGTACACAGGTCATCTAGGCAGTCGTACTCCGATTCCGGGAGATGGGTTCAGGGTGTTTTCGTGTTTCTATAACCAACCGATCTCGGTGGTGTGCATGCAGAACCCGCCAAAAGAAACTTCCCACCTTCACGCATATTTTTACGGCAACTTACGGGAGATTATGTTAGGAGGTAAAACAAGACTACAAGGAGAAACACTACATTTATCGTACAGCCAGTAAAATACCCTGAATAGATATTTTTAAAAATATTTTCGATATATCTTTTCTTGTTCACATTTTGTAATAGTTTGAAAACGACAATAACCAATGTGCGCGATGGTGGCGCGTTGTTTGTGTCGGGTACTGTACATGATCCTCTACAAATGAAGGGAAAGTGAGTTACCTGTAATCAACACAGGTAATAGCACAGGTAATCAACTCAGGTACAAGGTAATTCACACACACACACATCAGCAGGGTCAACGTATTCGTTTGCTCCAATCAACACCGACACGACTAGAGGGAGGAAAAGCTTGCTAATGACGTCTTCATTAATCATGACTTGTGGCTGGCGTGTTATTGACTCGACGTCAGCCAGAGGCGGCGTTCATTATCGTCACAACAAAGACGGTACCGTGTCTGTCAACGGATACCATTGTGTCCCTGCAAGTCTTTTGTTCCGGGGCAAATAACTACTAAAGAAACCTTTTTTCTACAGTCTTAACCGATTGTATGTATGTATGGGGCGATTTATATAGCGCTTGACGTTCTCTAAGCGCTTTACATATTAATTTCTGCCGTGTGAGATGGAATTTTTTTACTCAATATATCACGCATTCACATCGGCCAGTAAATCTCAAGCCAATTAAGGCGAATATTTACTTTTCACGGCCTATTATTCCAAGTCACACGGGTATTTGTTGGACATTTGTATCTATGCCTATAAAAATACAATTTTGCAAGGAAAGACCCTTTTGTCAATCGTGGGATCTTTAACGTGCACACCCCACTGTAGTGTACACGAAGGGACCTCGGTTTTTTGGTCTCATCCGAAAGACTAGCACTTGAACCCATTGATTGTTGCGTAAGTATTTATTTTTGTCTTTCAAATGAAGGGGTAGGGTTGGTACGTGGTGGTGGTGGTGGGCGGAGAGGGGGGGGGGGGGGTGGCTAGTGGAAATTTGTGTGCTTACCGCAACGTGGTGGAATAAAGCTTCCGCAGATTTAAAAGTACAAAAAGACACACCAAAAAACCCCAACACAACAGCAAAATAAAATTTAAAACAAAACCAAAAAAACGCACACGTAAAACATAAAGTATCTCGTCTAGACTCAGCTTTTTAACTAAATTCAATTTAAAGGGGGACAAAACACACCAAGACAAATAATGACATCAAATAATATGAAACTGAAAACCATGAACAATAAAAAAAAAGATGATATAAATACGTTTATTGTAATTTTAATCAAAATATGACATTTTACACACTTTGAGAAAGACATTGTTCTCCGAGAGAGTGGTTGCGGTCGAAGTAAACGATGACTGTCGAGATCTGTGTCAAATGTCATAGTTTGGTAAAAAAAAAAAAATACACATATAAACCGATCCTTTTTTGTTAGAAAATCCTTCAATTTTTGTTCTTCCATTGAACGCACATAAACATGTAAGCGCTTTATTTTAGTCTCTGCCAGCCGCCATAATATAAGTTTAAGTCGGTCGCTGACGTCACATGGCTCAAAGAAGAAAATTCCAGTGTTCAACTGCAATCGCTACATAACGGAATAGAAGTAACGAAAAGAGGAATTAATAACAGAAAAAGAGAGAAAAAAAACAACAACAACAACAACAACAAAAACCACCACCACCACCACCACCGCCAACAACAACAACAACAACAACAATAAAATAGCAATCCTCTCAACACCACCACAACAGGTCTACTGAACAAACAACCTCATTTCAATGCAGCAAGATATGCCAAACACACCTATTATTTACCCGTACAGATTTCCTCCAGTGTACAGTGTCATTCTTCAACACCCCCCATCTGTACAGGCCTTCACACGACACAATCCCGCCACTTGGACACATACCAAGCCTTAACTCTGACGTCACACGGCCCAAAGAAGACATTTTTGCTGTTGTTGGCTGGTTCCCGTGCAAAATGAAAATTCTGTCCTAAAAAGACCCATTCCGGAAGTTACTCTGTCGGTTTTTTTGTGGGTTCCGGAAGAGTTTTTTGTCCTAGGAAATACTGAGGCAAACAAAGCCACGTGACATTGTTGGCCAATCACTAGCGAGCGGCGTGTCTCCACACGTGGTCGTCGATCATATAACTGATGGGGCCCGATTACATCGACGATGTATTATAATCATCTCCGATGTGCATTCTTCCAAACAAAAAGCGCGTAGTATTGAGTACACAGATCGTAGCAAAATGTAAAGTCACAGTGATGTCAGTCGTTCGCATGTTTTTACTGTCACGTCGTCGTGTATTTTTTGGTATTGAACTATTTTCTGAACATCTTCGGTTATTTTTACATTTAGTCAAGTTTTGACTAAAATTTAATGTTTTAACATAGAGGGGGGATCGAGACGAGGGTCATGGTTTATGTGTGTATGTGTGTATGTATGTGTGTGTGTGTGTGTGTGTGTGTGTGTGTAGAGCGATTCAGACTAAACTACTGGACCGATCTTTATGAAATTTGACATGAGAGTTCCTGGGTATGAAATCCCCGAACGTTTTTTTCATTTTTTGGATAAATGTCTTTGATGACGTCATATCCGGCTTTTCGTGAAAGTTGAGGCGGCACTGTCACGCCCTCATTTTTCAACCAAATTGGTTGAAATTTTGGTCAAGTAATCTTCGACGAAGGCCGGACTTCGGTATTGCATTTCAGCTTGGTGGCTTAAAAATTAATTAATGACTTTGGTCATTAAAAATCTGAAAATTGTAAAAAAAAACCCCATTTTTTTATAAAACGATCCAAATTTACGTTCATCTTATTCTTCATCATTTTCTGATTCCAAAAACATATAAATATGTTATATTTGGATTAAAAACAAGCTCTGAAAATTAAAAAAATCAAAAATTATGATCAAAATTAAATTTTCGAAATCAATTTAAAAACACTTTCATCTTATTCCTTGTCGGTTCCTGATTCCAAAAACATATAGATATGATATGTTTGGATTAAAAACACGCTCAGAAAGTTAAAACGAAGAGAGGTACAGTAAAGCGTGCTATGAAGCACAGCGCAACCGCTACCGCGCCAAACAGGCTCGTCACTTTCACTGCCTTTTGCACTAGCGGCGGACTACATTCAATTTCATTCAGTGAGTTCCACAGCTTGACTAAATGTAGTAATTTCGCCTTACGCGACTTGTTTCTTCTTCTTCCAGATTGACGTAGAAGTAGAATACGACATTAATTTAGAAACAAATTCCCACCCAAGACAGGAAGTATTCACGATAAGAAGGTTGTGTTGTGTGTGTGTGTGTGTGTGTGTGTGTGTGTGTGTGTGTGTGTGTGTGTGTGTGTGTGTGTGTGTGTGTGTGTGTGTGTGTGTGTGTGTGTGTGTGTATGTGTGTGTGTGTGTGTATGTGTGAGTGTGTGTGTATGTGTATGTGTGTTGTGTGTGTGTGTGTGTGTGTGTGTTGTGTGTGTTGTGTGTGTGTGTGTGTGTGTGTGTGTGGTGTGTGTGTGTGTGTGTGTGTGTATGCGTGTGTGTGTGTGTGTGTGTGTGTATGTGTGTATATATATATGTGTGTGTGTGTGTGTGTGTGTATGTGTGTGTGTGTGTGTGTGTGTGTATGTGTGTGTGTGTGTGTTTTGGGGGGGTGTCTATGTGGAAAGATGCTCTTGTCTGTGGTAAAATCCAGGACAGATCTGTCGTGGTTTCATAATTTTGTGATCATTTCGACAGGAAGGATTTGTAGTGATATACAATGAGGTATGTATCTCGATAGAACTTTGCTTGTTTTGTTTTCTTTAAAAACATTTGACGTCAAAGGCCGACTTACATTTAGGCGGCTGCCCGAGACTGACGTGGTCTCGTGGAACAATGGCTTACTCGATCTCTGTACAGTGTTATATATTGGTACAAAATATAAATAATGTATAAGAACGATTCCGCGACCATCCATGTGATAGATAAACCACCTTGTATTATCACACGTGTATATATCATATAAATGAGGTCGTGTCAGACTACAGTCTGGCCGGGATCTATTTTCCACTGCTCGTGATGAAACAAATGACCGAGGCAATCTTCATTCGCGGTTGCTGTTTCCTCTGGACAAGATAATAACTTGCAGGTGGCGCTGTAATTCCTATTGTGGCGTCGTTTGGCTTTTGACGTCAGAGATCGGGGTTCAATTAATTTGGACACTTCGTCTTCCGGAAACACGCAAGTACAGAATGTAGGATAAACAGGATACAGGGGCGGATCAGTTCATTTTATGGGGGGGAGGGGGGTTTCCAAAAGTAGATTGTGAAGATATGGGTGTGAAGGCGCGAAGCGCCGAGCCGACGTCGCGAAGCGCCTATCTTGCTAGGGAGGTCCGGGGGGCATCATTTTGAAAAAAAGGATGCAAAATGGTGCAATCTGGTGTATTCTGAGGATGATCATTACCAGTTTCAGGCAGCAGATTTTGTCACTGATTAATACCTCAAAAATGGAAACTCAACCCCCAAAAACACACAAACATATTTTTCTTTTTTGGCTGGGGGGGGGGGGGGGGTCCGGAAACCCCAGAAAACACACCCCCCCTCGTCCGCCCCTGGGATACAACAACAACAACAAC
>NC_090260.1:11542051-11584551 GCF_037325665.1 Littorina saxatilis
CCAGTTGGACTTTGTTCCAAAAGGCGAGACAGTAACTGGTGAATTATGTTCCATACTTCTGAGATAACTAAGAGAGCATACAGAGGCTAAGCATTCTTCTTTATTTGGTGTTTAACGTCGTTTTCAACCATTCAAGGTTATATCGCGACGGGAAAAGGGGGGAGATGGGATATGGGAAAGGGGGAAGATGGGATAGAGCCACGTGTTAAGTGTTTCTTGTTCACAAAAGCACTAATCAAAAAATTGCTCCAGGGGCTTGCAACGTAGTACAATATATGACCTTACTGGGAGAATGCAAGTTTCCAGTACAAAGGACTTAACATTTCTTACACACTGCTTGACTAAAATCTTTACAAACATTGACTATATTCTATACAAGAACCACTTAACAAGGGTAAAAGGAGAAACAGAATCCGTTAGTCGCCTCTTACGACATGCGGGGTGCAGAGAAAAAAGGATGTGGAAAAGAAGACTTTTGGTAAGTGAAATAAAGGTGATGGATCCAGTCAGGTAGAAATAAGACAACAAGAAAAGAATTGGAAAACTGCAGGGAATAGTAGGGAGCACCTAGGAACGCTCCGCAAAGGGGTGGGGTCCGTCAAGATACCGTCTCTGCCTTCAAGTCCTTGGTTTCCATGGAAACAAATCATGAATGCGGCTGAACCTTCGTCAACCATCTTCCATAATTCGAAAGATTTAGCACCCTCGAACTATCATATGTTTGTAAACATGAAGACGTATCTCAGGGGAGTGCACTGCGAAACAGACAATGACGTCATGACTGTCGTCAAGGTCTTCCAACTGTGGCGAGACAAAAGCTTCTGCAGCAACGGCATCAACGCTCTGAGGCACTGATTATGAATGAAAACTCGTGAACATGATGACAAGTGTATTATATTGCACCCGAACACAAATCTATCATAGACGATCGCCCAAAACGAAAATTAATTGAAAGTGGAGAAATACGTACTTCACAGGTAGAGACCCTTGCTATGAATGTCACATAACTAACACATTATCTGTAGAATATTGAGTGTGTGTGTGTGTGTGTGTGTGTGTGTGTGTGTGTGTGTGTGTGTGTGTGTGTGTGTGTGTGTGTGTGTGTGGCAGAGCTCAGGACACCAGGGGCTGTGACACGTGTAGGTGTCGCTCCCGTACAGGTAGGTTAAGTATGTGTGTGTGTGTGTGTGTGTGTGTGTGTGTGTGTGGGTGCGTGTGTGTGTGTATATGTGTGTGTGTGGGGGTGCGCGTGTGTGTGTATGTGTGTGTGTGTGTGGGGGGGTGCGTGCGTGTGTGTGTGTGTGTGTGTGTGTGTGTGTGTGTGTGTGGGTGCGTGTGTGTGTGTGAGTGTGAATAGAATAGAATAGAATAGAATAGAATAGAATAGAATAATCTTTATTGCCATGAAACACACAGTTTATAAGGCACATAATTAATTAACAAAGAAACTGTAGTAAAAGAAAACATCACCGTTTTTTGAAACATTCGTAAACAAACTGTGCTAGCTGGGTTTGTAGTTTGGGTATTTGTAATATTTGGCTGGGAAGAGTGTATTGGCCTGAATAGGCTATGCTTGATATGAATTTTTCTCTAATGGAAGTATATTTTGTGCATTTATCCAACAAATGTATTTCATCCTCTATCACATTACATTTTTTGCATAATCTGTCATTTACTGGTGTATTTAAATGTCGACCCTTTTCAATTTCTAAATCGTGTGCACTTATTCTTAACTTTGTTAATGCTTTTCTGTGATCTAAATTTTTTACCTCATTGATATAAGATTGCAATTCGTATTTCCTCGAGTCTGTTACTTTTGCGTAGAATTTTAATTTTGAACTTCCTTCAGACTTTTTATTAATCCAGAATTTTATGAATTTGCATTCTAATTTCTCTTGTATGGCTTTTTGTAACTTTTTAGAATTAAATGTAGATTGATTTTGCCAGACATGATTAAATCCTAATTTATCTACTGCTTGTTTTATGAAATGTGACCATGAACTTTCCCGTGACGGATCTAATAGTGATAAATATGCTTGATATATGTAGGAGTCTTTTTTAGTCTCTAGTATATGAGCCCAATATTTTATGCATTGTGATAATATTCTCAATCCTATTGGAAACCGTCCTAGTTCTGCTAGCACTGGAATTTTCATACTTTTCTTATGCGTACCAAGAATGAATCTGCAAAATCTTATATGTGCACTTTCATGAGGGCATTCCTTGGAGATGCAACATTGAAAAAAGGCATCAATGTCGTCAAATATATGTGTATTTTTTATAATGTATGGAAACCATACTTCTGCGCCGTAACAAATAATTGGGGACACTAACAAGTCAAATAAATTTAAAATTGTTTTTGTTTGAACAAGACTATTTCTGAACGCTTTTCGAAGAGAGTAAGCTGCTTTGTTTCCTTGTTTGCTAAGATGCTCCTGGGCAATATTTAAATTTCCATTTTGGTTGAACACTATACCCAAATATTTATACTGGTCTGTTCTTTTGATAATACAATCTCCACATTTAAATATTGTATTTATTTTGGGAAGACTACGACAAAATATTACAATGTTCGTTTTTTCAGTATTTATTTTTAATCCCCATTGTTGACAGTATATATTTAAGTAATCTAATTTTTGTTGCAGACCTAACTTTGATTTGGATAGCATTACTAAATCATCTGCATACATTAAACATGATATTTTTGTTTTTGAGTTTATATCAATGTATGGTGAATCAAAATCAGGTATATTTGTAGTGAAGTCGTTTATGAAAATGTTGAACAGTATAGGACTTAATGTATTTCCTTGATGAACACCTTTTCTGACATGTATACTCATTGGACACTCTTGATTGTATTCAGTTCTAATGAATGAATTTGTATACATATCTTTTATTATATTGAAACAGTATCCTCTTATCCCTAGTGTATATAGTTTAAGTAGAAGTGCTTCGTGCCATACATTATCAAAGGCTTTCTGAAAGTCTACAAAACA
Organism: Littorina saxatilis; assembly: GCF_037325665.1. Classification (NCBI taxonomy): domain Eukaryota; kingdom Metazoa; phylum Mollusca; class Gastropoda; order Littorinimorpha; family Littorinidae; genus Littorina; species Littorina saxatilis. The sequence goes on from NC_090260.1 coordinate 11,545,048, forward strand.
TGCATACATTCTTCCATTTTTTAATTTTAAGAGATCGTCTACAATTTTTTTTAATACGAAAATTTGGTCCGTAGTTCGATATCCTTTTCGGAAGCCTGCCTGTTCTTTCCTAATTATGTTATCATCTTCTAAGAATTTTGAAATCCTTGAATTCATTACTTTGCAGAATAATTTACTAAGATTACTGCTCAAAGTAATACCTCTATAATTGCTTGGGTTAAGAGGGTCTCCCTTCTTATAGATTGGTATGCTTATACTTGATTTCCAATTTTTGGGATAATGTCCAGTAATTAATATTAAATTAAATAACTTTGTTAAAATATGTACAGTTCGATCTAAGCTTGCTTTAATAATCTCATTTGATAGTTTATCTGGTCCTGGTGCTTTTTTGTTTTTCAATGACTTACTTTCAATTTTAATTTTTTTTCCTGTAATTGGGTTATCTAATGTGGGTATATTATATTGATGAGTACTCTGTTTTAGTTCCTCTGACACTTCCTTACTTCTTTGTTCTGAAATATCTGGTTTAGTTCCGATTAAATTTGCTAAGTGATTTAGCCATTTGGTTGGATTTATATTACATTTATTATTATTTCTGTCATTATCACCCATTGATTTTAGGTCTTTTAATGTTTTCCAAAGTTTATTTGGATCATTATTGAATTTTTGTGTTTCTGTTTGTGTGTTTGTGTGTGTGTGCAATCCTCGTGTCAGTGTTGTTGTAGTGTGTGTGGGTGCGTGTGTGTGTGTGTGAGTGTGTGTGTGTGTGTGAGTGTTTGTGTGTATATGTGTGTTTGTGCGTGTGTGTGTGTGTGTGTGTGTGTGAGTGTGTATGTGGGGGAGGGTGAGTGTGTCGAGGGGGAGGGGGCAGGGTCAAGGACAACTGAAGCTGTGTCACCTCTAGGAGACGCACTCCATGTCAATTTAGGTCGGACTTGTGTAACCGAGACAATGTGTCGGCGTTTTCTGGGCCGACGGGTTTTGGCCAACCTATGGTTGCACTAGTCTTGGTAACACAAACACGCGGTGCATTAAGTTTCATTCTGCGACTTCCACAGATTGACTCAATGTATTGATCACGCTTTATGCGTCTTGTTTCTGCTCCTTTCAGAGCCTTCGGTCCAAGCACCTGTAGGCAGACAGTTGCCGTGTCCGACTTCACGGTGTAAGAACTTCTGCTTCTTCGGCAGAGCTCAGGACACCAGGGGCTGTGACACGTGTAGGTGTCGCTCCCGTACAGGTAGGTTAGGTATGTGTGTGTGTGTGTGTGTGTGGGTGTGTGTGTGGGTGCGTGTGTGTGTGGGTATGTGTGTGTGTGTGTGTGGGTGTGGGGGGGTGCGTGCGTGTGTGTGTGTGTGTGTGTGTGTGGATGTGGGTGGGTGCGTGTGTGTGGATGTGGGTGCGTGTGTGAGTGTGTGTGTGTGGGTGCGTGTATGTGTGTGTGGGGGGGTGCGTGCGTGTGTGTGTGGGTGTGTGTGTGTGTGGGTGCGTGTGTGCGTGTATGTGTGTGTGCGTGTGTGTGTGTGTGTGCGTGTGTGTGTGTGTACCCATGTTTCCACAGGTTTGGTTGCCTAAATCACCATAAGGCAACCATCCACACGTGGATGGCAACCTAAACTCTGGATGGCAACCTAATTGTGTGGATGCTCGCTTCATTTAACACCGTTAAATTGACTTTTTTGACGGAAAGAATGTCATAACAATGTTCAAAAAGACATTCTTTCCGTCCTCTATAGGCGACGAAATAGGTCAAATTTTGTGCATTTTTTAGTGCCAAATTTTTCGATGCCGGAGCGAGTACTGCACCCAGTGCTGTTGTAGTGCAAGTGCACTAGAAAGGCACTACACCCAGTGCCGCCTCTTAGGTAACCATCCACACTTTAGGTATGTGTGTGTGTGTGTGTGTGTGTGTGTGTGTGTGAGTGTGGCAGGGCTCAGGACAGCAGGGGCTGTGACACGTGTAGGTGTCGCACCCGTGAATTCCACCCGTCCAACGTGAATTCTGTATCAGTCTTCGAATGGACTTAGAGAGAGAGAGAGAGAGAGAGAGAGAGAGAGAGAGAGAGAGAGAGAGAGAGAGAGAGAGAGAGAGAGAGAGAGAGAGAGAGAGAGAGAGAGAGAGAGAGAGAGAGAGAGAGAGAGAGAGAGAGAGAGAAAGAGAGAGAATGTCCGATGCTCGCGTGCCATGCATAGTATCAGGGAATCAAAACGATTATTTTCGTGAACAAAATGAAATCATCCGTTACTTTTTTGTCCACAAACGTTGACTCTGTTAATCTTTCTGTTCGCATCTATTTTTAAAAAGAAATATTCATTGTTCAAAGAATAATCATATGAAAACTATGGTGTTTAGTCATACTGCATTTCTTGTTTAATTAAAGGCGGAATAATCCCTACGTATTCATTTCATAATCAACACGCTCGGTCAGAATGGTCTAACAATCTCAGCGTCAGAAAATACGAGCAGTCCATTCTGATTTGGGTCGCAGATACAGACGGTAGGGCCGGGTTCAGCCAGTTGAGGAATATCCAGGGACCGAGTCAGGTGCAGTGTCCCCAGTTGAGATGTTCCAACTTCTGTCGGTCCGGGTTCTGGGCTGTGGACAGCCAGGGCTGCCCTACCTGTAACTGTCAGCAGTCCTCCTTCTTCTTCCGTGGTGAGTGTGACTGTAGACAACCAGGGTTGCCCTACCTGTAACTGTCAGCAGTCCTCCTCCTTCTTCTTCCGTGGTGAGTGTGACTGTAGACAACCAGGGTTGCCCTACCTGTAACTGTCAGCAGTCCTCCTTCTTCTTCTTCCGTGGTGAGTGTGACTGTAGACAACCAGGGTTGCCCTACCTGTAACTGTCAGCAGTCCTCCTCCTTCTTCTTCCGTGGTGAGTGTGACTGTAGACAACCAGGGTTGCCCTACCTGTAACTGTCAGCAGTCCTCCTTCTTCTTCCGTGGTGAGTGTGACTGTAGACAGCCAGGGCTGTCCTACCTGTAACTGTTAGCAGTCCTCCTCCTTCTTCCGTGGTGAGTGTGACTGTAGACAACAAGGGTTGCCCTACCTGTAACTGTCAGCAGTCCTTCTTCTTCTTCCGTGGTGAGTGTGACTGTAGACAACCAGGGCTGTCCTACCTGTAACTGTCAGCAGTCCTCCTTCTTCTTCTTACGTGGTGAGTGTGACTGTAGACAACCAGGGCTGCCCTACCTGTAACTGTCAGCAGTCCTCCTTCTTCTTCCGTGGTGAGTGTGACTGTAGACAGCCAGGGCTGTCCTACCTGTAACTGTCAGCAGTCCTCCTTCTTCTTCTTCTGTGGTGAGTGTGACTGTAGACAACCAGGGCTGTCCTACCTGTAACTGTCAGCAGTCCTCCTTTTTCTTCTTCTGTGGTGAGTGTGACTGTAGACAACCAGGGCTGTCCTACCTGTAACTGTCAGCAGTCCTTCTTCTTCTTCCGTGGTGAGTGTGACTGTAGACAACCAGGGCTGTCCTACCTGTAACTGTCAGCAGTCCTCCTTCTTCTTCCGTGGTGAGTGTGACTGTAGACAACCAGGGTTGCCCTACCTGTAACTGTCAGCAGTCCTCCTTCTTCTTCCGTGGTGAGTGTGACTGTAGACAACCAGGGTTGCCCTACCTGTAACTGTCAGCAGTCCTCCTTCTTCTTCCGTGGTGAGTGTGACTGTAGACAACCAGGGTTGTCCTACCTGTAACTGTCAGCAGTCCTCCTTCTTCTTCCGTGGTGAGTGTGACTGTAGACAACCAAGGTTGTCCTACCTGTAACTGTCAGCAGTCCTCCCCCTTCTTCCGTGGTGAGTGTGACTGTAGACAACCAGGGTTGCCCTACCTGTAACTGTCAGCAGTCTTCCTTCTTCTTCCGTGGTGAGTGTAACTGTAGACAACCAGGGTTGTCCTACCTGTAACTGTCAGAAGTCCTCCCCCTTCTTCCGTGGTGAGTGTGACTGTAGACAACCAGGGTTGCCCTACCTGTAACTGTCAGCAGTCCTCCCCCTTCTTCTTCCGTGGTGAGTGTGACTGTAGACAACCAGGGCTGCCCTACCTGTAACTGTCAGCAGTCCTCCTTCTTCTTCCGTGGTGAGTGTGACTGTAGACAACCAGGGTTGCCCTACCTGTAACTGCCAGCATTCCCCCCCTTCTTCTTCCGTGGTGAGTGTGACTGTCCAGAGACTGACCTTTCAGATAGAAAGACAGAAACGAAAAACTGAATCCTTGAATCCTTCTTTTCATTCCAGGGTAGAGAAGCGCACGTCATGACACGGACAGGGACAGCACCGGGCAACAAACTGCCAACAGACCTTTGGCCGAATCTGGGTTAACAAAGACACGTCCTAGTCCACATCTTTCCAAAAAAAAATGTCAGTGCTTGAGCACTGGGATTTCTTTCCTGAAAAAAATATTGCAAGTGACGCCTGACACACAGAAAATCCAACTCTGTGCACAAAAAGCAGGCAGTTGAGTGTTGGTATGAGTGCAAGCAGCAGAACGCCCTCATCCCATGTAACAGGCTGCACAGCGTAACGGTGATGAACATGACGGATGAAGCGAGAACGACGGTACATTATATGCCTGTAAGGCTGTACACAAATCTGCTGTCAGGAGGTTGTTTATTTACGGAGTTAGTGTGAATCGTCACGGGGATGTTATGTGCCATGTGATTGGAGTGTGGGAATCGCAAATGAAAAATAAATTGTATTGAAGTACCAAAGTTAACGTTAACGTTGTCTTTTGTGTGCGGAATGAGAATGATAAAAGAACACACACACACACACATACACACACATACGTACGCGCACACACACACGCACACACGCACACGCACACTCACATACACACACACACACATCCATGTACACACGCACATACACATACGTACCCACACACACACACACACACACTCACACACACACACACACACACACACCCATGCACACACACACACAACACACACATACGCACCCACGCACGCTCGCACACACACACACACACATACATACCCACACATACGTGTCTGAGGTGGGGATATCTGGACATTTGCCGCAATGAAAAAATCACCAAAAAATACGTGTTATATCTGGACATCCGCCACCTAAAAGTGAGCGATAGCCGGACATATGACCGGAAAGCTGTAAATACTATCAACTTTATCAAAATAGCGTTACATATGCGTGGTAGTACAAAACAGCTACCAGTAATCCCAAAGTATTTTGTTTTTGACAGGGACAAACCAAGGGGAACTTTAACGCCTCTGCGTATTTTTTCGAGACAAATGTCTCCGCAGCTGATAGTTGGTGGACTTTATTGGATGTCGTTATTCAAATGCAAACCGTCAGAAACAGAAAGCTTAGAAAGGAATGACGTTGTATTGTTTTCCTGCTTTGCCTGGCTCAGGTCGGGAAATTCAGGACCGAAATCTTTTTCTCCTTCTTGTCGTTCGCTGTTAGATCGTCAGTCCGAACTGCAGGGCGAGGGACCGAAATGACCCAAGGTACAACTCATTCCTTTTGATGAGTTTCAACTTTCTTAAAAGTGTTCGCAGCTGTTGGTAGACTTTATTGGATGTCGTTATTCAAATGCAAACCGTCAGAGACAGAGAGCTTAGAAAGGAATTACAAAATTGGTAGACTTTATTGGATGTCGTTATTCAAATGCAATCCGTCAGAGACAGAGAGCTTAGAAAGGATTTACGTAATTGGTAGACTTGATTGGATGTCGTTATTCAAATTCAAACCGCCACAGACAGAAAGCTTAGCATTTTTTTGTTGTTGCGCATGAAAAGACTTCAGGCCAGATTTTTGCTACAAAACCGGGGAGGTAGGGTAGAGGAAGGATGTTCTGTTCTGTTGTTTACTCGTATGTTTGATAATTTTCGCTTTTTAAGGAGTATAACGGTGCACGTCCACAATATAGCGTAACGGGCAAACCAGGGATGGTCGGCCATCTTTGCCAGTCGAGGAAATCACCCACACACAATCTTCGATGCAGATGATGCTTTGATGGGATGTATTATTCATTGGTTGAGGGGAGTAATAACCTGTGTGTGTAGTTGATTGTTTGGGAGCCTTATGGTGGTTTATGTTCTTCGTCGTTGATGCGTGTACTCGGCACAACTGCAAATAATGTGTGAATTTCTCTAAAATGTAAAAACATTTGGACGGGATAATTGAACATTAAGGAAGCTTACAGAATCTCTTTTTCACAAAACACCCACACAAAAAAGCAACAACAACAAATGAAAACAATGCAATCTGGGGAGGGGGGCATTACCATGTTTCCTATCTCTTAGTTTCCAGACAGTTCTATTTCATGACATCATTTTAATGTTTACATAAAACCTAAGGCGGGGCTCTGGTGGCCACAATTTTTCAAGCCATTTATTTTTCGCATATAAAACATCTATCACAAAAAATAATTGATTCATCACAAAATATTTATTAAAAAAACCAAATTATTAATCACAAAATGTAATACTTTTCTCCACAAAAAATGATGTTTCATCACAAAAAATACTATATTCTCACAACATTTATATTACAAAAGAAAAACTTTTCATCACAAAAATTAATAATTTGAGCACAACAAATAATAATAAGTATAATCAGTCCAAATATCGGCATGTCTGACCCTCTGACTATTACAGCAACATAGATGAGGTTCCCAGATTTGATGGCGTCTGCATTGGTAATCAGACGTCCAAACAGCGAGTGTTCTCTCCGGCATGGTTGCAATGGTTGTAGCAACAGCTGAGCTTAACCAATGGCCTGACAGGAGAGTGAATGTGGTAGTGGGGGAGAGGGATGAGTGTTTTAGCTGTATCAACTGTTGAGTGAGCATTTCACTCAACCGATGGCCTGACATGAGAGTGAATGTGGTGGTGGGGGAGGGGGAGGAGTGTTTTAGTTGTAGCAACAGCTGAGCTTAACCAATGGCCTGACAGGAGACGCTACACGCTGAGCTGGCGATGCACGTGATTCGCTGATGGAAAAAACCAATGTGCAGGGAGATGTAGCTGTATAAATATCTCGGCCCACAGCGACCACATCATCTCTCTTCTTGGAGCCCGGCCTTTTATTTGGTAAGTGTTCCGTTGCTTAGTATTTAATTGCTCTATATCAGTCTAACATAATCATGTCGACATTAGTTTTGGAAGTTTAATTAATTCAGGATTATTTGTGTCTTTCTTTCTCAATGTTTACGTGTTGTAATGAACTAAACATAGTGAGAGAAAAAAAAGCAAAACAAAGTGAGTAATAGGATGGTTAAAATATTGAAGATTTTCTTCTTTAAGCACACCCCAAGTAACGTGCCCACCATTCTCATTGTCGAGTCAGTGTCTGTTTCAGTGCATAGGCTTTACCAGGACATGTCAAAAAACCTTAACTGGAAAAAAGAACAATTCGATTCTACATTGTAATACTTTACCTGATACATTAAACGGAAGAGGAAAGATGTTGTCATGTCATCCACGCATATGATGAAACATTGATTATCGGTGTTATGTCAAACACAAAGTGGATTTCTTCTTCTTCTTCTTCTTTTTCTTCTTCTTCTTCTTCGTTCATGGGCTTAGACTCCCACGTTCACTCGTGTTTTTAGCACGAGTGGATTTTTACGTGTATGACCGTTTTTACCCCGCCATTCAGGCAGCATACGCCGATTTCGGGGGAGGCATGCTGGGTATTTTCGTGTTTCTATAACCCACCGAACTCTGACATAGATTACAGGATCTTTTCCGTGCGCACTTGGTCTTGTGCTTGCGTGTACACACGAAGGGGGTTAAGTCACTAGCAGGTCTGCACATAAGTTGACCTGGGAGATCGGAAAAAATCTCCACTCTTAACCCACCAGGCGGCAGCGACCGGGATTCGAACTCACGACCTCCCGATTAGGAGGCCTACGTCTTACCACCAAGCCACTGCGCCCGTCATATCATTATTGATTTTTGTTAACCACAAACAAAACAAAAGAGCCCAGTATTTGTGTTATCAAAAGTAACATACATTCAAAACAGTGAAAAACACACTAATTACTCTTGTTAAACCAAAAATATTAAAGGACTTTTTAAGAAATATGTTCAAAGGCAAAAGATAGTCATTTTTCATGTTTGTGCCACAAGCTCAATGTTTAACACAATCTAGTATTGCTTTGCACACAGGGCTGCATGTGACTGTCAGTAATCTGCTCAAGAGAAAGACGTTTCGGTTTGCACGGGCGTGTTAGCGATTGTTTGGGCCAGTCAGCGTCCCTCATGCACCGAAGCAGATATGTCCAAATTCACTTGTGAAAATTGAAAAACGACCGGCAAATTGAAAAATAAAAAATAAATATATATATATAATATGCGTGACGTCACATGCGTTTGAATCGGACATTTAGGGTGAAAACGTCACTCCAATGTTTGACATTACAAACGTTATAGTAGCGTTACATTTACAGTGACATTTTCGAGTGAACACAAATGATAACAGTTGCTCTCCTAGTTAAGGTGATTTGGTGTAATGATTGCACTGCCACTTTGTTGTCAGATCTGATTTGCAGCAAACTTTGAAGATGCCGTTGTCATCAGCCTTGTTCCTACCTCTGGTGCTGTTCGTCAGTGTTGTCACCTTTGAGTTCTCACTGGCAGGTATGATTAACATGGGTTCTCGTTATACCTAACACTCAAGTTGACCCCCAGAAATGCAACCAATAAAAACAGATATCACTGTTGAACGACCTACTTCATATTTGGTGTACAATTACTTGAGATTATCCAGGATCAGTTCATATAGTGGACAATGGGTCTCCCCCATGGAGGATTGCCTTCGTGTCATTGGTCAATAGAGCGCACCACTTGCAAGCGTGAGTTAAACACGAAGGGATTCTTTGTTTTAAGTCAGTTTGAGTTCAACGAATTATCTTCATAGTTGGTGCGCATTAGCTTACGTTTTGGTATACTGGTCTAACAATAGCATACCGACTTTGATCTTCTCTGTAAAATGTGTTCTAAATAACCCCTCCGAACGTTTGCATGTTTGGGGATTGCCCTTTACCTGGCTGACATTGCTGTCTTCAAGTCACCGATGATATGGGGGTTATTTTGCCATCTCCGACCGACAGATATGTTAAAAGGAACAAGTCTTCAAGGGTTTAAATCGGGTGCGTTTTGCTACCGCTCAATTATTCAAACCTCGTACTGCTGAGTCTAACCCCAAATTCGAAAACACAATGTTTTGAAAGAGCATACCAGTTAAAGTTGTTGACTAAAGAAATTGACGATTTAATGCATTTTAAAAGTAGGTGGAGTTAAACCAACAACCATGGTCAACATGTAGCTTCTCCATGTCAACGGTACATGACTGTTCACCAAATACTTAGAAACAACAACAATGACTGTTCAACATGTAGCTTGTCCATGTCAACGGTACATGACTGTCCACCAAATACTTAGAAACAACAACAATGACTGTTCAACATGTAGCTTGTCCATGTCAACGCTACATATGACTATAACTGAATGCTGAGAGACAACACGCTTGTCCTTTTCTGTGTTAGAAGCGTGCATGTGTGAAATAGAGATAAGAGCCATGACAATAAAACAAGATGGTACAGAAGACTTCCAATGTAACTTCAACACTAATTTAGAATGTTTCCATCTCAATATTTTCCTTTCTATGATTTTTCTCAGACGAGAAAGCATGCTCCATTGGACGTTACGGAACACTGACAATGTTCAACGGAGAAACAGCGGACGTGGAGCTTCCATGTATGTATCGTCTCGCGGACTTCACGTGCGGGGACTACCGGGTCAAGGTCACTCCAGGCAGCGCGGTAGACCAGGAAGACAGTCACCGTTTCTCCCCGGACACCGTGTGGGTCAAAGTGGTCAACGCTAATACCAGTGAATTCGTGAAGATACGAACCTCAGTGAGACGACTGGACAAGGTTTGGAATGACCATAGACACACATCTGCTAGCCGCACGTTTACCTAGGGGTTACAAACCGAGTCTCAGTGGATATTCAACAGAATGGTCGAAGTTAGTTGATCATGAACAATTTGAGCTTTAGCGAGATATTTCATGACCGCGAACTATAAGAACATTACTTTAAATATCCGCTGAAACGAGGTGTGTACGTATTCTATATACTTTTCTTTTTGAGTCAGGTTTTTTTTTCTCAGAAAAAGGGAGATTTTGTGCCACAGGGTGATCAAAGCATAATCACTCTTGTCAGACTTCTGGCGCAGTTGGGCACGATGATCAAACTTGATGCGCGGTGGTATCGTTATGTCATAATAATTTGATTCTCTTCACACTTCCAAGCAGTTACTTTGGGTTGGACAGAAATCGAGCACACATTTATGATATGATAAGATAAGATTAGATAACGTAAGAAAACTTCAATGTTCATGTTCATTGTACATAAACATGGACATTTGTCTTGTTGCACCTCACTGGCCTACTTATAACACAGAAACAGCGATCAAAAAGAATAATCGTACATAAACACAGTTACAGTATGTGCCATTCAAAGGTGTTGAATGTTAGTGTGAATGTGTTTCATCAAGTTCGTATTGTTGTTTACACGAAAAGATTTCATTGATCAGCTATCCTTATTGGAGGCGGAATGGTACTTTAAATAGATTTAAATAAAAAACGCTGGCGCTGGACCCGAGTACTCTTCAGACTGGCTCGCTCCCCCAGTATGAAAGTTTTTGTCTTGTGCACGTGGATTTAAAAAAAAATAAATAAATAAATAAATATTTATTTATTTTACACAATTAAAAAAATTATTGGAGTAAAATAAAACATTAAAACGTTCATAATAAACAAAAGTAAACAAGAATAAAAATAAAAAAAATAGACCGCCCATGCCGGGAATCGAACCTGGATCACTTGGATTTTAAAAAAAAAAAATTTTTTTTTTATTTATTTTACACAATTAAAAAAATTATTACAGTGAAATAAAACATTAAAACGTTCATAATAAACAATAGTAAACAAGAATTTAAAAAAAAATAAAAATAGACCGCCCATGCCGGGAATCGAACCCGGATCCCTTTGGCCATAGTCGGAAACGCTTTCCTCCAAGCCAACAAATGTGACAATCGCCAGTGAACTCAAATGCCTATAGTCCTCGCGCAGTGGTACACGCACGCAAAGCACGCAAAGCCTCAGTGGTGTGGTGTCGCTGGCTGGGCGGTTTATCAGCCGAAAGGCTGTTCTATCCGACCGCGAATCGCGCCCGCCGTTAAGAGTGGCTTTTGTGATTTATTTCGCATTTAGGTCCCAGGTAACATTATGAAGTTTTAATACGATCAATCGGACCTATTATCAAGTTAGTGTATCAACTTTTGAACGAACTGCGCCCAGTAGTTTCCCAGCAATAAGCTGTTAAGTCGAGACGAACAGACAGACAGACACACAATTAAAGTCTGCAGGACCCTACTACTGCGTACTTGGGGATAAATGTAGTTGTCTACTGAGTGGAACAAGTATAGAAATGTGGTCGTTTATCGGATAGATATGTAATCATGTTGATGTTGTTTTGTTGTTGTTATGGTGGTGGTAGTGGTGACAGTGGTAATCATGGTGGTGGGGTTGACATTGTTGTTGTTGTTGTTGTTAAAGGAAAAGTCCAAGGTTTTTAAATATGCCCAAAAACTTGAAAATCGAATGCCAAATGTTACAAACATCTCTGGAAAAATATTTTAAAAATTGAAAAAAAATTGTTGTTGTTGTAGTTGAAGATTTAGTGTTGCGGGGCTAACCAAGACAAGTCGCCTGGGGTCAAGTAGTGGTCACGTGGTTTTCGGTGCACTGTGACGTCGGTGCACTGTGACGTCACAAGTTATTGTGTTGATTCTACCACTAGAGTACCAGCTTGATTTTCACACAGAAAAGTCACCACTGTATGCCCGAAAAGAATGCCTCGGTGGAGAGCAGCCGCAAACTGCAACAACTCGTCAATGTCCCCAGGCATTTCATAGCACACTTTCCCTCATAAAACTCTGAGTCTCTTGTGGAAATGGAAGAGATGTGTGCAGCACAAGCGTGCAGATTTCAAAGTGTCGGGCACTTTCTGGACACAGATTTCGCCATTTTTCTGCAGCACAAAAGTTGGCGTTTCATCCCTGAAACAAATGTTTTGACCCCTGGCAGTGTCTTCCCTTCATAAAAGTCCGGAGAGGGCAGTATTACGACGAGCCATCGAAACTCCGAGGCGACATACGAACAGCGGATTATCTCACAAGAAGGAATGCGTTGAAGGTCAGAGTACATGCTTTTATTTTCATGCATACGTAAACATTGTTTTGCTGCGCAGCGAATATGAATTGGTGCAGAACAGTGTGTCTGGGTCCAGCTCTGCTGATATTCGCTGGAGTACAGATGCGCCACAGGCTAGATCTACAGAGTTACAACTTACAGAACGGTCTGAGCTGAGCTAAGAGTAAGAGTAAAAGGTAGTCAGGGTTGTGGACACGTAAGACAATGCGTGTGTCACGTTATCTATTCTATTCAGTCGCAAACTATCCCCTGATATCAATTCATGAAATTGGCAGCGTTTGCTGGAATCATGGTTTAATGCTGTAGCCAAGTGGTGATTACATGTACTGTTGTCCCTCTCTTTTACTCCCTGTCTATTATCTTCCCCTGACCCAAGTTGTGTCTCCAGCTAGGATTATTGTGTGTTTACTATCGTAGGGTAGACTCTTGACCGGATTCCTTTCTAACCTCTTATCTCAGATTTAGGTGGTCGTTATGTAATGTGTCGCCAGACTGTCTGGGTATCGTTGGACGGCGGTTTGTCAAGTGGGTGTCATTTCTTTTGACAGGGTATATCATAGAAGAGGTTTTAGTCTCTTACCCCTCTCCCCCTTCTTTGTAACTGGTTGTAATATAATGAGCCTTATCCGGTGTGCGTAATATTTCCGGTGTGTGACACCTCTGTAACGATTTCTGCCTCTTTAACGATCCCTTTCATTGGGCAGGCAATCTTAAGTAGAACGCCCCCCGTTGTCTGACACCGGGTATCTTTCCTATTGGCTATTGGGAATCGGAGTTGACCAGCCTTTAAAAGACTGAGCATTTAGGCTAGAGCAGAGAACACGATTTGTGATATACTGAGCTGTGTGCTGCTCGATTGTGTCGGTTGACGTGAACGGTCGAAGTGCTGACCAAATTTGTCGCGAAGTTGTAATCAGTCGACTTGTGGTGTTAGATTCGGATACCTGTGCTCTTGTGTTTACTGTTCCTTTTACGTGTGCTCACTGAGGAGAATCTGTAAGTAACTAAATGCTTTATTCATTCCTTATGCTGTATTCTTTCCTTATGCTCTATTCTTATGTTTCATTTGATGCTAGGATGTTTGCATATATGTACATTTTGATGCTGATTTGGTCCCGGGCGATGTCCGACCGGTCTCGCATCAGAGTTGATGACGCCATTTTGATCTAGCGGAGAGATGTGTTTTCTAGATCAGTTTCTAATCACTTTGATGATTTGACGCTGACATTGAGCGTTAATAACTTCTAATATTTGATGACCAGTTGTTCTAAAGCTGTTTTAGAGTCTTGTAAATTAAAGACTCCTGAGAATCAAGTAAGGCAGACTCGTTCTCATTTCCCCGCCAGTTCAATGGGCTTTGTTTGGGGAAAACACATATACACATTTTGTTCTAGCATTCCACTGGGCTAAATAATGTCTAGCACATAAAACTCGCGCGTGTATCGTAACCCATGTGTATCGTTGCCATTTTTCCCCATTTTTATCACATATTATTTCTGGAGATCAGTAAAGTCTGAGTAGTAGTCGGTTAAAAGCCCAAAGTTAAGCCCTCCGTGCCATTGGCCCGTAAAGCTACCTATTTACGATTTAGGCGCAGAAACCCCTACAATTGATGAACGGGAATTATGGTTGACACATATATTCTGGGTAATGAACTCGTATCATGAGTTATCTTTCTTATTCTTGTCGTTATTATTCAACTCGATGAAGATGTGTCTTCATGGCGATGAACATACTTAATAATAACAATTATTTTGCAGTTGCGGTTCATGCAGTTGGTTAATTTATGTAGAGCATTTTCCAATGCAAGGCTTAGGCCTAAGGGAAGATGTTGGCTACTTCCCTTGACATTAGCTGTTGTGGAGTTGTTTAACTCACTGTGGATTCTCTTTCAGAGAATGCTGTGTCTGCAGGATTTTGGCTGTATTGTTACTTGTCTATATTTGTCATGATTATTTTGACAAATGATACAGTCATACATTCATAGGTTTATTGTGGAATGTATGTATGGTTAGGATGCATTGGTATGAATGATGCGTTTTACTTGTTATGCCATGTACTTATATTATGTTTTCTTTTCTTTTCATGTGTCATCAGACACTGCTTTCTGGTGTTAACTTTCTGGTGTTAACTTTCTGGTGTTAACTTTCTGGTGTTAACTTTCTGGTGTTAACTTTCTGGTGTTAACTTTCTGGTGTTAACTTTCTGGTGTTAACTTTCTGGTGTTAACTTTCTGGTGTTAACTTTCTGGTGTCTACTTTCTGGTGTTTGCTTCTGGTGTACGTTAAGTAAAAGTCACGTTATCGCAACCTCTGTCTTGGCGTCTCATTTATGCTTCCTGGCCTATTTTTCCCCCCTTCCACTCCACCCCATCACATCTGGCGCTTGCGAGCAGGATTCAGGAAGTAGAGACGCCGTAGTTTAACACCAGAAAGCAGGGGTAGCAGTGTAGGAGGTACTCGGCGTATCCAAGATGGCGGTCGACGGGGTTCCTAGACCCCAGTGGCAGATGTTTCCCCCTCCCAGGCTTCCTGTCTTCACAAGCGGTGATGATGGCTGTCACCTGGACCATTTCACCACCGAGGCACGTCGCGTCATTTCCCACTTCAACATGGCGGCACTTGGAGGGGAGGGAGCAGAGTGGCTGATCCAGTCACTCGCTGGGGCTGCCAGGAAGGAGGTTAACCTGCACCCCCCTCAGGCGACCGCTACGGCTGACCTAGTCCTGACCATTCTGCAGGACACGTTTGGTGACCACGCCAGCAGTTCTTCACTGCTTTCGTCGTTCTACAGCATCTCCCAGAGTCAAGAGGAGGGCATTCTCTCGTATGCTCACAAGTTGCAGGCTCTGCAGGTGAAGACGAATGCTGTTGTTGCCGGTACAGTTACCGATGCTGCACTTCGTGAGCAATTCATGCACGGACTGTTCTTGCCTGCAATGAGACGGGACCTCATGCGCTTTGCGAGAGGGCGTGAGGCTGTCACTTTTGCGGCAGTCCGTGCAGAAGCTCTCAGGTGGATGAGGGAAGATTTCGAGGTGGTGACGAAGCAACAACAAGCAACAGAGAGCAGCACTGAGGTACGCAGCCTGCAATTACAAGTCAGCGAACTCGCCGTCAAGTCAGCAGAGCTACGCGCTGCCCTGCACCAACACACGCCAGCTGCCTCACGACAACAAAAGCCATCCGCGAAGCCACGTTGTTGGCTTTGTAACCGCCACGGCCATCTACAGAGCAGGTGCCCTACCAAGCGTCAAAGAGACCAACAACCGCTGTCATGGAGACAGCCAAGTGAGAAACGTGTGAGTCAGTCAACATCCATCACGCAACCTCTCCGTGAGCAAAGCTGCCAGACAGAGGAAGAGCATCAGAATGTGACACTGCCAGTCCCCGTGCAGCTACACGACACTCAGCAGGTCACATTTTGGGATTCCATGCTCAATCTTGCCCCTTTACCCCAAGTCCCTGCTACCCCAACGTTCCCGGACCGAGGCACTGTCTGCATCGCACGCCCTGTCTTCCCCCCACCCGTCCAGCCTCATCCGGTGCAGCCAGCGGCCCCCGCACCTGTTCTACAGGCCCAGGTGCTTCCAGTGCCAGTACTGCGAGTCCAAGACCAGCCTCTGGCTAGAGACCCAGAACCTCTGGTCCCTCCTCCAGCTGCTGTGCCTGTGCGCCGCTCACAGCGTATACGGCAGAGATTGTCGTCGTTCTGAGCAGTCATGGGATTACCTTGATTTTATTTATTTTGAACAGTCGGATTTGTGTGAGTAATAAGTGTGCCGCTGTCGTAACCCCGCCATCCGTCTACAGTGAACAGTCAGGAAAACAATGTGCTGCTGTCATGTGGGCAATGTGTCATTTGTGAGACTTTTCGTGCTCTGCTAAGAGACTGTGTACACTATGATTATTGATTGCCTGTTGTATTGTGTCTTGTATGAATGGGTTGGGTGACTGTGAGTGTCATCCGTTACCGTTTCTGATTTTATTTGTTGTTTCACTTGGGTGAACTTGTGTTTGATTTATAGATGTCATTTTCAGCTATTCCCGAGGCGCTGTACCTGCGAGGACGCAGTTGGTATAGAGCTGGGGGGGATGTAGCCAAGTGGTGATTACATGTACTGTTGTCCCTCTCTTTTACTCCCTGTCTATTATCTTCCCCTGACCCAAGTTGTGTCTCCAGCTAGGATTATTGTGTGTTTACTATCGTAGGGTAGACTCTTGACCGGATTCCTTTCTAACCTCTTATCTCAGATTTAGGTGGTCGTTATGTAATGTGTCGCCAGACTGTCTGGGTATCGTTGGACGGCGGTTTGTCAAGTGGGTGTCATTTCTTTTGACAGGGTATATCATAGAAGAGGTTTTAGTCTCTTACCCCTCTCCCCCTTCTTTGTAACTGGTTGTAATATAATGAGCCTTATCCGGTGTGCGTAATATTTCCGGTGTGTGACACCTCTGTAACGATTTCTGCCTCTTTAACGATCCCTTTCATTGGGCAGGCAATCTTAAGTAGAACGCCCCCCGTTGTCTGACACCGGGTATCTTTCCTATTGGCTATTGGGAATCGGAGTTGACCAGCCTTTAAAAGACTGAGCATTTAGGCTAGAGGAGAGAACACGATTTGTGATATACTGAGCTGTGTGCTGCTCGATTGTGTCGGTTGACGTGAACGGTCGAAGTGCTGACCAAATTTGTCGCGAAGTTGTAATCAGTCGACTTGTGGTGTTAGATTCGGATACCTGTGCTCTTGTGTTTACTGTTCCTTTTACGTGTGCTCACTGAGGAGAATCTGTAAGTAACTAAATGCTTTATTCATTCCTTATGCTGTATTCTTTCCTTATGCTCTATTCTTATGTTTCATTTGATGCTAGGATGTTTGCATATATGTACATTTTGATGCTGATTTGGTCCCGGGCGATGTCCGACCGGTCTCGCATCAGAGTTGATGACGCCATTTTGATCTAGCGGAGAGATGTGTTTTCTAGATCAGTTTCTAATCACTTTCATGATTTGACGCTGAAATTGAGCGTTAATAACTTCTAATATTTGATGACCAGTTGTTCTAAAGCTGTTTTAGAGTCTTGTAAATTAAAGACTCGTAAGAATCAAGTAAGGCAGACTCGTTCTCATTTTCCCGCCAGTTCAATGGGCTTTGTTTGGGGAAAACACATATACACATTTTGTACTAGCATTCCACTGGGCTAAATAATGTCTAGCACATAAAACTCGCGCGTGTATCGTAACCCATGTGTATCGTTGCCATTTTTCCCCATTTTTATCACATATTATTTCTGGAGATCAGTAAAGTCTGAGTAGTAGTCGGTTAAAAGCCCAAAGTTAAGCCCTCCGTGCCATTGGCCCGTAAAGCTACCTATTTACGATTTAGGCGCAGAAACCCCTACAATTGATGAACGGGAATTATGGTTGACACATATATTCTGGGTAATGAACTCGTATCATGAGTTATCTTTCTTATTCTTGTCGTTATTATTCAACTCGATGAAGATGTGTCTTCATGGCGATGAACATACTTAATAATAACAATTATTTTGCAGTTGCGGTTCATGCAGTTGGTTAATTTATGTAGAGCATTTTCCAATGCAAGGCTTAGGCCTAAGGGAAGATGTTGGCTACTTCCCTTGACATTAGCTGTTGTGGAGTTGTTTAACTCACTGTGGATTCTCTTTCAGAGAATGCTGTGTCTGCAGGATTTTGGCTGTATTGTTACTTGTCTATATTTGTCATGATTATTTTGACAAATGATACAGTCATACATTCATAGGTTTATTGTGGAATGTATGTATGGTTAGGATGCATTGGTATGAATGATGCGTTTTACTTGTTATGCCATGTACTTATATTATGTTTTCTTTTCTTTTCATGTGTCATCAGACACTGCTTTCTGGTGTTAACTTTCTGGTGTTAACTTTCTGGTGTTAACTTTCTGGTGTTAACTTTCTGGTGTTAACTTTCTGGTGTTAACTTTCTGGTGTTAACTTTCTGGTGTTAACTTTCTGGTGTTAACTTTCTGGTGTTAACTTTCTGGTGTCTACTTGCTGGTGTTTGCTTCTGGTGTACGTTAAGTAAAAGTCACGTTATCGCAACCTCTGTCTTGGCGTCTCATTTATGCTTCCTGGCCTATTTTCCCCCCCCCCTTCCACTCCACCCTATCACAATGCTATTTTTACCAGATCTAAACTTTTGGTGGATGTGCAACCGGTAAGGTAAACAGACACCTGCATGCTAGAGACAAGAAGATTACGAATTGTGCAGGGAATTAATCTTTCTGCATTGACTGAGAGACGCAAAACCAGTCTAATTGCTACAACATGGATACACATCCAGACGACTTCCAGAGGGTGTCTAAATGTTCAGTGTACTGTATAGATCAGAAGCATACTTTGGAATTGATTTATACTCACACTCATTTTCTCTCTTCTTTTACTTCCAGACCTTTCATCATCACTCACGGCCACTGGTCAGAACAGGTCACTAGACACTGACACCGTGACCATTCCAGATTTCCCGGTTCTCCGTGATCACAACGCAACTGTTGACCAGTCCTGTTCCTACCGTCCAGAATCACCACAGGAGAAAACCAACGTGCCATTCATCGTAAGATTTTTGTTTTGTTTTGAAAATTAGTGCGGCCTTATTCTAGCTTTGCAAAAAAACGAGAAAGTGTCTTTGACAGATACCATCCAAATAATACATTATGAAAACAAGTACAAGTTCATTTCTACTCATGTTGATCGTTTATGATTTCTGTGCTGAGCGACATATGGATTGAATTTCTTAAGTAACTCACCTCCCGTCAACCTGCAAAACTATATCTGTCGAAGTAGTTTCAAATAAAATTAGTATGCTTCCGAATAAAAAATATAAAAAAGGGTATTTTCTGAAATTTTTAATTATAGACCAAAACAAAACATTCACGAGTATGTTGTTGACCTGATGGTCTTTATGGTAGACAGCAAGAGTTGCATGTTCAAGAAGTTTAAGCAGTACATTTGAAAGAGCAAGGTAATTTAAGGTGGTATAATTTTAATGGTAGGTTCCACTGTATAAAGGCGACATGGAGGGTATCTTTGACGGACTCATTCAACATTCATACCCATGCACATCACCTCAAACGCATAAGCTTTGTTCTTGAGTCAAATTTAGTGGCTTCATAAATATTGTGAATTTGTGTCCGTTTGCAGATTGGCTTATCTGTGAATTTTTTCGAAAATATCTTGCGATCTACGTACGCATAATGTAACACGTGAAGAAGAACATAAAAAGTTCGTCAAAAGGAATCTAATTTGCATTTCAACCCATTTGCCTTCCTTATTGTTAATTTTTTCTTCATAAAGACTACTTGAAATAAACAAAATGTTTAACCATTTCAAGGCCTCTGAACACGTTTAAAAAAAATGCAGGTCTTTGCTCACAATATCAGATCTGCCAAGGCTCAGTTTACACAGGTAAAATCATCTGTCGACTTGAACACATACCAATAATCAACAGCCTCACTGCTTCTTGGAGCTGGATTTTGTGTGTGGAATGAATTACACATGTGGCGTTTTAGAATATAATTCATAGAAGATGTACATACTTAGGTCTTCGTGATGTTCTCTTAAAATAACTAACATGTGTTCCCTTTACCGGGCCTCTGAACCAGTTTTGTGAATATGCAAGTTAAACTCGTGCTTTTTCTGTGTTATCAGTGTATTTCTCATCCAGGCATGGATGCCTCCTCTTAACCTTTGCCGTGCTTCCTGGGTTCACCTGTACCCAGAGACACACTAAAATCATTGTAACTCTGGAACCATTAAAGGTATCGTTTTGAAATTTTAAGTATCTCTCACACACCTAATTTGCTCTCTGTCTGCAAATTTTTAGTGTGTACATGACAAAACATTAAAATTAATTGATTATGATAATTTACATACACACTACCGATGGCGCGGGTTCACACAAACCCATACTTTTAAAGAGTAGTAGTGATTGTAACTATCCCTCTGCCGACGGCGTGGGTTCTGCTACACCCATAATTACCAAAGCGGCGGAACAGTGTCTGTCAGCCTGTTTGTCTCCAAGAGACTGTCTGTCTCTCTGTCTGTCTGTCCGTATCTCTCTGTCTGTATGTCTGTTGTCAGTTCCTCTGTCTGTCTGTCTGTCTATCCGTCTATCTGTCTATCCGTCTATCTGACTGTCTGTCTATCTGACTGTCTGTCTCTGTCTCTCTCTCTCTGTCTCTCTCTCTCTCTCTGTCTCTCTCTGTCTCTCTCTCTCTCTCTCTCTGTCTCTCTCTGTCTCTCTCTCATAGTCTCTCTCTCTGTCTCTCTCTCTTAGTCTCTCTCTCTGTCTCTTTCTCTCTTTCTTAGTCTCTCTCTCTCTCTTTCTTAGTCTCTCTCTCTTTCTTAGTCTCTCTCTCTCTCTTTCTTAGTCTCTCTCTCTCTTTCTTAGTCTCTCTCTCTCTCTCTTTCTTAGTCTCTCTCTCTCTCTTTCTTAGTCTCTTTCTGTCTTTCTTAGTCTCTCTCTCTCTCTCTTTCTTAGTCTCTCTCTCTCTCTCTTAGTCTCTCTCTCTCTCTTTCTTAGTCTCTCTCTCTCTCTCTTAGTCTCTCTTTCTTAGTCTCTCTCTCTAGCTCTTTCTTAGTCTCTCTCTCTTTCTTAGTCTCTCTCTCTCTCTCTCTTTCTTAGTCTCTCTCTCTCTCTTTCTTAGTATCTCTCTCTCTTTCTTAATCTCTCTCTCTCTCTCTTTCTTAGTCTCTCTCTCTCTTTCTTAGTCTCTCTCTCTCTCTCTTAGTCTCTCTCTCTCTTTCTTAGTCTCTCTCTCTCTTTCTTAGTCTCTCTCTCTCTCTCTTAGTCTCTCTCTCTCTCTTTCTTAGTCTCTCTCTCTCTTAGTCTCTCTCTCTTTCTTAGTCTCTCTTTCTCTCTCTTTCTTAGTCTCTCTCTCTCTCTCTCTTTCTTAGTCTCTCTCTCTCTCTCTTTCTTAGTCTCTCTCTCTCTCTTTCTTAGTCTCTCTCTCTCTCTCTTTCTTAGTCTCTCTCTCTCTCTTTCTTAGTCTCTCTCTCTCTCTTTCTTTGTCTCTCTCTTTTTCTTAGTCTCTCTCTCTCTCTTTCTTAGTCTCTCTCTCTCTTTCTTAGTCTCTCTCTCTCTCTCTCTTAGTCTCTCTCTCTCTCTTTCTTAGTCTCTCTCTCTCTCTTAGTCTCTCTCTCTTTCTTAGTCTCTCTTTCTCTCTCTCTTTCTTAGTCTCTCTCTCTCTCTCTTTCTTAGTCTCTCTCTCTCTCTTTCTTAGTCTCTCTCTCTCTCTTTCTTAGTCTCTCTCTCTCTCTCTCTTTCTTAGTCTCTCTCTCTCTCTCTTTCTTAGTCTCTCTCTCTCTTTTTCTTTGTCTCTCTCTCTTTCTTAGTCTCTCTCTCTCTCTTTCTTAGTCTCTCTCTCTCTCTCTTTCTTAGTCTCTCTCTCTCTTTTTCTTTGTCTCTCTCTCTTTCTTAGTCTCTCTCTCTCTCTTTCTTAGTCTCTCTCTCTCTCTCTTTCTTAGTCTCTCTCTCTCTCTCTTTCTTAGTCTCTCTCTTTCTTAGTCTCTCTCTCTTTCTTAGTCTCTCTCTCTCTTTCTTAGTCTCTCTCTCTATCTTTATTTGTCTCTCTCTCTATCTTTCTTAGTCTCTCTCTCTCTCTTTCTTAGTCTCTCTCTCTCTTTCTTAGTCTCTCTCTCTTTCTTAGTCTCTCTCTCTCTTTCTTAGTCTCTCTCTCTCTCTTTATTTGTCTCTCTCTCTCTATCTTTCTTTATCTTAGTCTCTCTCTCTCTTTCTTAGTCTCTCTCTCTCTCTCTTTCTTTGTCTCTCTCTCTTTCTTAGTCTCTCTCTCTCTTTTTCTTTGTCTCTCTCTCTTTCTTAGTCTCTCTCTCTCTCTTAGTCTCTCTCTCTCTCTTTCTTAGTCTCTCTCTCTTTTTCTTTGTCTCTCTCTCTTTCTTTGTCTCTCTCTCTCTCTTTCTTAGTCTCTGTCTCTCTTTCTTTCTCTCTCTCTCTCTTTCTTAGTCTCTCTCTTTCTTAGTCTCTCTCTCTTTCTTAGTCTCTCTCTCTCTTTCTTAGTCTCTCTCTCTATCTTTATTTGTCTCTCTCTCTCTCTTTCTTAGTCTCTCTCTCTTTCTTAGTCTCTCTCTCTCTTTCTTAGTCTCTCTCTCTTTCTTAGTCTCTCTCTCTTTCTTAGTCTCTCTCTCTTTCTTAGTCTCTCTCTCTCTCTTTATTTGTCTCTCTCTCTCTTTATGTGTCTCTCTCTCTCTATCTTTCTTTATCTTAGTCTCTCTCTCTCTTTCTTAGTCTCTCTCTCTCTCTTTCTTTGTCTCTCTCTCTTTCTTAGTCTCTCTCTCTCTTTCTTAGTCTCTCTCTCTCTCTTTCTTAGTCTCTCTCTCTCTTTCTTAGTCTCTCTCTCTTTCTTAGTCTCTCTCTCTCTCTTTCTTAGTCTCTCTCTCTCTCTCTCTTTCTTAGTCTCTCTCTCTCTTTCTTAGTCTCTCAGTCTCTCTCAGTCTCTCCCTCCCCTCTCCCTCCCCCTCTCCCTCCCCTGCAAGAGGTCGGTGAAGGGAGAAACTCGATGCACCCACTGAAGTAGCGCTGTGGGTTTCCCTGAACCCACCCCGTCGTTAGAGAAATAAACGGTAAAAACCCTCTTTGAAATGTATGGGTTCAGACAAACCCGCATCGTCGTTAGAGGAATAAACGGTAAAAACCCTCTTTCAAATGTATGGGTTCAGACAAACCCGCATCGTCGGGAGTGTGTAGTCAAAAGCGGCATCCGGCAAAGGTTAAATGGACAGCCCTTCCCGTGTAAACGATTGAGTTCAAAATCTCAAATCTTACCAGGCTTTTACATGGGATATGGCCATCCTTCCGTTTTGAAAAATACCATAACTGAACACTCTGTATGGGTACTCTCTTTGGGAATGTAGAATTTTATGAATTAATTTCTTTAACGCCACACGTGTAAAACATTCCCTAAAAAAATCCCGGCAGCTCCAAAAACCAGTCAGGATGTTTATTCCTAGTATATGTTCAAGTCAAGAGATTTTTTTTCTGTAAGAGTCTTCGCAGATCTGTGTGGTGAGCAATCCTTTTTTGAAAAAGGACGTGCCTTTAAGCCTGTATAGACGGTTTGATTGTTGACGGATACCTGGTGGCAATGACCGCACGGGTGGCAAGAGGTAGTAATGCACAGATGACAACAAACCGACCTGCATTTAAAAAAAAAGTTAGGAGGCCTTGATAGGGGGAAACATTTTGTTAATTTTCAGAATCTTTATGAAGAAATAATGAACGAGAAGAAAGTCTGGCCTTGAAGTAAATGCAAATTAAACTATGTATACTTTTGACAAACTTTTTCTGTTCTTATTCACATGTTAAAATGTGTGCAGAGATCGTTAGTTACTTCCAAACAACCATGTTTCAGGCAACAGGCAAACGGACAATACTGGACACAGGCTATGCTGACCGGCTCATGGACTGACTACCTGATGCAGGAGTAGACCAACAGTGGAAAAAGTCTGGAACAAAATGTTGCAGAATGTGAACCATGTACCGGACCACGTGACAACCCAGTATCATCTTCAAACCATGCAGGAATCTGTTCAACACAGTCACACGATTTGTAAAAGTATATTTCAGCCTTCTGTAGCTCAGGGAGTTTGAACCCCACTCTTCATCCGTTTGGGAAAGTATTTCTGATTGTTTTGACTGCACAGGTTGGTAATGGTACTCTGATGCTTCCGCCGAGAAACCCCACTCGCTAGCGCACCAGCTGCCTGTTATGGGTAAGCGACGTGCCTGTATTTCCTGCAAAGCAAGACAGAATAAAACAGCAGCTTAGTTTGAGCTTTTAAGACATTCGTACAAGAGAAAACGTGTACGTGTTTGTTTGGAGAGGATGGATAGAATCATAAGACACGCTGTGTCAATGTGACGTAGAGCAGGTTTTCAAATTCATGCTGAAGCACTGTGTGATCGCTATTTTTTGGGGCATATATCTTACCTTGATTTCAGATAGACTGGGAACCGAAATGAGGATGTTTACATGAATAAACTATGCTGATATGTATGTGTTTAGAAATAAAGAATAGTTTTAATGATATATGATGGTTTTTTTTTTTAACCCAATGTGATATTTTTGTATTTGAAAACAAATTGTACACTCTGTTGTCAATTTTACTTTCAGATAAATAAATCTATCATAATGGAAATCATCTGTTTGTGTTGTGTTACTTACCCATTTTGATCAATGTTGAGTCGTCCATATTCCTGTGTGTACGCATAGTATGCAGTTTGAAGGTAGTAGATGTCCGAGCAAACATAGGAGGATGTGCTGTTAGGCTGTCTATCTCCTCATCCAGGTTTTCCAGATATTTGAATTTCGTTCCCTCTTGGAGTTTCTGCACTGACACCTGATAAGCAAAATACACGTATCACTCTGTGATCATGGCAACATGTATCATCTGTATGCCCCGTTCAAAAATTACCTTGAGATTCTAAGGTATACACAGAAATTGCACTGGATCACAAAAACAACACGAACAGTAGTACATGTAATGTATATATATATTCAGTTTAAAAATTCATGCAATGAGAGTCAATAACCCGATTTAACCCCAGGTAGATTCAGGGTCCCACTGACTGAATCTCATATGGTTGCTTTTCGGCACACACCACACATTTTTAATGGGACTGTGAGGTTTTGTTAATACAGTAAAATAATATAGTAGCAACGTACTGTCTGTTCGTGACGTTTGAGAATACTGATCTATGCACTAACGCATTGTCTTTTTGTAGTGTGACTGTCCGACATTGCGTACTCCTAAAAATCAATGATCAAAAAGTTTGAACTGCTGTAATCGTGTTTCAGCATATGTCTGACAGTGCTTATTTGCTTCCAAAACGGCTTGCGATATCACTAGCCATCAGCGTTTCGCCACTGCTCAGAAAATCTTATGATTTCAGATCTAGTTTGAGATCGGAAATCACGTGTGCTCGTTTAAAAAACTAAATTCATTTATTACTTCCCTTTGACCGTTTCGCAAGAAAAATGTCAGGATCACTATTAGTATTAGCACATGAAAGCAGCCCACCGCCATTTCAAAAAAGTTTCACTGTTTAGTGGTGTCGATGTCATGTAGTGTCTTACTGTCGCAAATAAAAATACCAGGATAATTGCAGTTTTGTCCGCAAGAAACAGACTTTGCGCAATCGGCAATGTTAACTTGCTGTCTACATGTTTTGTTGTGTGACTGAAAATTTACTCAGAATTCCAAGAGAAAATAAGGATAGTCGCGTGTGAACATCACTGTGGAAACATTTATTCTAAACTGGGCAGTTCAAGGACGAAATCCTTGATTAAAGATAGGAAAATAAACAACACCAGATGCCTGAAATAATAGCATAAATCAATTATCTTTACATGCTTACAGATCTGTGGAAGCACATCAACTGATCTGTGAAAAACACACCTGACTTCGATCTAGCATGCAAGAGGTAGCGACTACGGACTAGTAGTGTGTCAACATCACAACAAAGAGAATCACATACCATTTCGTATTGCCGCTTATGCTGGCTCTGTTTCAAGCAGTTCCTTGTGGCCTCGCCAGCATTTTGACGACGAAGAGGCTCAAACGGGCACGCTAAAACCTCAGGCTGGCTGAAAACCGGTCCGTATTCCACTTGTCTTCCTCACTGCTTGAGCCGGCCATATTTGTTGTTCAAGGCTCGTGACGTAGCACACGTATGTGCACAAGGTCATGAGCCAAGACTGCGCGCGCGATGGAACGATTCAGAACAACCAAAAACGAGTCAAAGTATACTTTTTGGATTTCTGTGTTCATTTTTACACACGCATTTGTGGTTGATGAATTAAGAGGGTCAACATATCAAAAGTGACCCTAAACCTTGGACTTTTCCTTTAATGATGATGGCTTTGGTGATTATAATGATGCTTAGTGTTGCGGTTGATGTTGTTGTTTACGACAGGAAATGCATAGTGCTAAACCGATTCTTGTATAATAAGACACGATCTGTTCCCCTCTTTTAGAACGGAAGCTTACGCTTTGATGTTTCAGAAGAACTTTTGTTGAACTCCGTGAGAAACACGCTAATGTGAACGAGACTTGCCAATATAAATATGTGACCCTCCACCACGAAATGAGTCGCATGTCACCTCGCGCGGTTCTGCGCTATAGCTTAATATAAGTCCGGGGAGTGTCTGGTAACAGTGTGAGGGTCACTTTAGTCACAGGCTTATAACTCAAACAGTTTTCGCTCTTTTCTAAAACGGTTAAATTTCACCACTGGATAGAGCATAAAAAACTCTTTAGGAAAATGTAAAAATATAAAAATCATGCAAAGGTGACATGCGACTCATTCCGTGGTGGAGGTTCACATATGTCCTGATCTAACGCATGCTCTTTCTGCAATACAGTTCAGCGAAAACAGAACCACCAACCCCTGGCAGGTAAAGGAGGGCTCTAAGAGCGTTGTGGACTTCGCAGACTACGACCAGTCCAGGGCAGCTGCTGTGTTGAGGAAGGACGGAGTCTTCAGCGTGGAGTTCAACAGTGCGGAACGGAGCGTGGTCGTCACGTGCTCGGACCAAGAGTTTGTCTCGGAGGGTCTGCCAGAGTCACTGTGTGGTACTTCCTTTTCTTCTGCTTCCCCCAAAATCGACGTATGGCTGCCTGAATGGCAGGGTTAAAAACGGTCATACACATAAACATCTATTAGTGCAAAAACATGAGTGAATGTGGGAGTTTCAGCCCATGAAGAAAGAAGAAGAAGAAGGTTCTGTACTTAACTAGATTTCTATTTCTTCCCCCTTTTTAATTAGCCCTCAATGGGCGAGGGCCGGATGAACCAAAGCATGTTTTCATTTCTAATTCTGTCACCCTCGAAAATAAAGTTCAAATCAATTCAATTCAGTTCTCTCTCTGACACCCCACGATTAAAACGTGTCCATGTGCTTTCATATCATGCAGGGGACGAGACAACGACTGACGCCATGAACAATGCGATGACGACCCTCTTTCCGGGGCAAGGGAATATGACGGATGACGCGCTCGTCAGTTACATCGTGCTGAATCACGACAATGTCGTTCAGAGGTAAGTCACAACATTTTACTCAAACATGGCTATATGTTGGTAAACCAAATTAGAATGATCTCATCTAATAATCAAACGTGTCCACTCATTATACATAGTTTGCACTCGTCTTCGACTCGTCGACGTTAACTTGTTTGGTTTAAAGCCATATGTACTCGATGACTATACACGCTAATTGCTTTACCAACAGCTGGAGACATGCTAAATTAAGTTCCCTGCAAAATATTGTGGTCTAGGACCCCTTCAATGTTGAGATATGTTAATTTTCATTTTGATCTGGATCGTCCTATTTATAGATTTGCCAACAGAGGTAGCGTTGACGCAAGGGAAATAACTCCGCGTCTTTGTTTACATCCAAAGTTTTTGAGACTCTAAAACAAGCTGTAATGCATGTATATGGTCCGCGCATGGCGACATATCGTCATTACATGGTCTTATGGTGCGTTTGACATCGATTATGGGCAAACTACACTTTGTAAACACGGGAGCGCGTACATATGCCTTTAAATATCGGACCCTGTTGATACGCTGAAAACACAATAGCTGTTAATACCACCGGCCACGTAGCTTTTACGTCGCATGTTTGACAAGTTCTACACGCCATGGTTAACACCACAACGTGTACATGAATTTTAGATAGCCGTCGTGCTGAAGACGAATGCGTGTTTTTGTATATTTCGTTAACGTTCTTCTTCTGTACTAAATCAACCTAGAAAACTGTCATGAAAAGGCGAGGGAAGAAAACTCATGTAAAGGCAACAGCAGAAAACTGTCATGAAAAGGCGAGTGAAGAAAACTCATGTAAAGGCAACAGCAGAAAACTCATGAAAAGGCGAGTGAAGAAAACTGTCATGAAAAGGCGAGTGAAAAAAACTCATGTAAAGGCGAGTGAAGAAAACTGGCATGAAAAGGCGAAGAAAGGGCAAGTGAAAGCGGAGTTGTATGTGCTGGTTTCCAGGCAGTAACAGCTGAGTGTGGTGGATTTATGTGCACCAAAGAGAGAAGGACTTGACACACGTTTTAGTCACAGTGAATCGTGCAAGTGTCCAATTAAATGTGATAACTTAAAGGTAGTCGTCTACATTTTTGCTTTTTTTACATTTAGTCAAGTTTTGACTAAATGTTTTAACGTAGAGGGGGAATCGAGACGAGGGTCGTGGTGTATGTGCGTGCGTGCGTGCGTGCGTGCGTGCGTGTGTGTGTGTGTGTGTGTGTGTGTGTGTGTGTGTGTGTGTCTGTGTGTGTGTGTAGAGCGATTCAGACTAAACTACCAGACCGATCTTTATGAAATTTGAAATGAGAGTTCCTGGGTATGAAATCCCCAGACGTTCTTTTCATTTTTTGATAAATGTCTTTTATGACGTCATATCCGGCTTTTCGTGAAAGTTGAGGCGGCACTGTCACGCTCTCATTTTTCAACCAAATTGGTTGAAATTTTGGTCAAGTAATCTTCGACGAAGCCCGGACTTCGGTATTGCATTTCAGCGTGGTGGCTTAAAAATTAATTAATGACTTTGGTCATTAAAAATCTGAAAATTGTAAAAAAAAAAAAAAATTCATAAAACGATCCAAACTTACGTTCATCTTATTTCCCATCATTTTCTGATTCCAAAAACATATATAAATATGTTATATTCGGATTAAAAACAAGCTCTGAAAATTAAATATATAAAATTTATTATCAAAATTTTTTTTTCGAAATCAATTTAAAAACACTTTCATCTTATTCCTTGTCGGTTCCTGATTCCAAAAACATATAGATATGATATGTTTGGATTAAAAACACGCTCAGAAAGTTAAAACGAAGAGAGGTACAGAAAAGCGTGCTATCCTTCTCAGCGCAACGAATACCCCGCTCTTCTTGTCAATTTCACTGCCTTCGCCATGAGCGGTGGACTGACGATGCTACGGTCTTGTTTTTGTTATGAACTGGATGTCTGCATCTTCCAGTTTGCTTAATTGAAAGAATCGTTTGCATCGTTTTTACATTTAGTCAAGTTTTGACTAAATGTTTTAACGTAGAGGGGGGAATCGAGACGAGGGTCGTGGTGTATGTGCGTGCGTGTGTGTGTGTGTGTGTGTGTGTGTGTGTGTGTGTCTGTCTGTGTGTGTGTGTGTGTAGAGCGATTCAGACTAAACTACTGGACCGATCTTTATGAAATTTGACATGAGAGTTCCTGGGTATGAAATCCCCGGACGTTTTTTTTCATTTTTTTGATAAATGTCTTTGATGACGTCATATCCGGCTTTTCGTGAAAGTTGAGGCGGCACTGTCACGCCCTCATTTTTCAACCAAATTGGTTGAAATTTTGGTCGGGTAATGTTCGACAAAGCCCGGACTTCGGTATTGCATTTCAGCGTGGTGGCTTAAAAATTAATTAATGACTTTGGTCATTAAAAATCGGAAAATTGTGAAAAAATTTTTTTTTTTATAAAATTTACGTTTATCTTATTCTCCATCATTTGCTGATTCCAAAAACATATAAATATGTTATATTTGGATTAAAAACAAGCTCTGAAAATTAAATATATAAAAATTATTATCAAAATTAAATTTTCCAAATCAATTTAAAAACACTTTCATCTTATTCCTTGTCGGTTCCTGATTCCAAAAACATATAGATATTATATGTTTGGATTAAAAACACGCTCAGAAAGTTAAAACAAAGAGAGGTACAGAAAAGCGTGCTATCCTTCCCAGCGCAACTACAGGGTGACCCAAAAAAAAAGAGTACCCAAACAAACGTCATAAATTGACCAAAAATAAAGCAATCTTCATCACACACAAGTAGCCTCTGCATGATTTGCACAGAAAAGTTTAACGTTCTAGCTTGTCTTTCAGGAAAGTTATGCTCATTCTACAGAACATGCTCCAAATGGCCTCCGCGCCGATTCAGGCAAACTTGAACTCGCCGCGCAAAGTTATCAATCACCCGCACACACTCCTGTTGCGAGATTCCGCGAATGGTTGTGATGGCTCGCTTGAGTTCTGCGATTGTCTGTGGGTTGTTCCTGTAGACGTTGTCTTTCAGGAACCCCCAAAGATAGAAATCTGGGGGATTTAAATCCGGGGGAGGCCATTTGGAGCATGTTCTGTAGAATGAGCATAACTTTCCTGAAAGACAAGCTAGAACGCTAACATTTTCTGTTGAAATCATGCAGAGGCTACTTGTGTGTGTAAATAAATTTTATGAAGATTGCTTTATTTTTGTTCAATTTATGACGTTTTGTTTGGGTACTCTTTTTTTTGGGTCACCCTGTACTACCCCCCTCTTCTTGTCAATTTCACTGCCTACCATGCCGTGAGCGGTGGACTGACGATGCTACGAGTATACGGTCTTGCTGCGTTGCATTGCGTTCAGTTTCATTCTGTGAGTTCGACATCTACTTGACTAAATGTTGTATTTTCGCCTTACGCGACTTGTTACAGTTACCCTCGTCTTCTCTAACAGCTTCCTAGCATTCTGTCTGTATGTGTCTCTCACCATGAGAACAGAACCTCATTATGAAAATCCTTCTTTCCGCTACCCAGTCATTACACGCAACACACACGCATTACCTCCCTCTAAACAATGTCTAACAACATGATTGCGACTTATTGATCTCCGATCAACCTTATTTCTTGTAAAATGTGTTTTCCTACGTACTATGTTAACTTAAATGTCCTACTTTATGAATGTGGTTTCTGGCCGTGCATTCTGTACAAGATGGCACTGGAATAATTCAGGGTTTGAATTTAAAGTAATATTCTTACTTGAACCTTGCTCATGAATGCGATCGGGATGAACATTGCCTTGATGTCAATGTTGCAGTCCAACCTGCAAGGACCTGGCCAGCAAATTCACAAGCTGTCAAGACAAAGAGCAAGCCGCGATGGAGTGCGTGGCCATCTTTGCTGATCCATCGCAAGCGGAGTGCCTGGCAACGTCAGACACGTCCCTAGCTGCTTACTATTACGACTGTCTGACGTCTGTGTGTGATGACGACACCTCGGCTGTGGTGCCCATGAACAAGTTCATCAGTGACAACTGCGGTAAGCGGAATTAACTAACAAAACTCAATGGCGACAGTTTATTTACAATATAATCTCTGGCATTGTCAAGATCAAGTTTTGTTTTTGATATCGGGTACAATGTGCTTCCACTTAAGTTTTTGGTTAACATGATTAATCTTCTCAATAAATAAAACATCTTTTCTCACTTCTGACTTGTAATGTTGGATTTTTGGTTTTGCTTTTGTTATGAACTGGATGTCTGCATCTTCCAGTTTGCTTAATTGAAAGAATCGTATACTGAAATTTATGAATTTTAACGTCGCATTTTTTTCACAGAAAAAACATAAACACAGAAATTTAGTAAAACTTTGCCCAAAACTTTTTTCAAAGAATAATTGAGTGTCATTAGATGTATGATTACCACTATGGCCTTTTTGCTGAGTAACTTGTCTTGTCCTCATCCATGATCCTGGCTGTTTGAAAATGAGTGTGGTCTTGTCAGTTAAAGTTATAGAGGGAAATACAGGCCAGTTTAGATTTTAATTTCTTTTAGAACAAAACCCCGAGTGTTTTAGAATACAAATGCGAGCGCGTACATGTGCGTGTGTGTGTGTGTGTGTGTGTGTGTGTGTGTGTGTGTGTGACGGTGTGTGTGTGTGTGTATGTGGGTGTGTGTGGGTGTGCGTGTGTGTGGGTGTGCGTGTGTGTGTGTATGTGTGTGTGTGTGTGACGGTGTGTGTGTGTGTATGTGGGTGTGTGTGGGTGTGCGTGTGTGTGTGTATGTGTGTGTGAGTCATTGATGACACCCTCATCCTTCGATCACATTTATTGAAATGTTGGTCAAACAATTCTGGACAAAGCTTACAAATTAATCAATGAGTTTGGTCATTACAAATCCGAAAACTCTAATTAAAATCGAAATGTTAGTAATCTATTCAAAAACTATTTAATCTATTCTGTTGTATTTCCTGATTCCAAAACATTACACGTTATTTGTATTTTGACCAAAGTATGACATTTGACACAGTTCCAGACAGCCAGTGTCCAGCGGTCGAGGTGAACAATGACTGTCGAGATCTGTGTAAAATGTCATATTTTGGTCAGAAATACAAATAACATTTATGTATCGATCGATTCTGGTTAGAATTCCTTTTGGTTTTTATGATTGAACGCACTCAAACATGCACTATTTTGTAGTCTCGGCTGCCAAAATATGAAGTTTTGTCGGCCTCTGACGTCACATGGCTCAAAGAAGGGAAATCCAGTGTCCAATCCATACATATAGATATTAAAATATTTGATTAAAACAAGCTCAGAATAAATTTCAAAGGAATTGATAAAAGCGTGCTTTCTGGTGAAGCGCTAGTCGCTATACTGAGCTATATAAAGAATACTACATGGCTTCCTATGTGATACCAGTTTTACACCAGTTGTGTTTTTAAAATATTGAACTGCCAGCGAAAGCGAACTTTTCAATATTTGAAAACCCAACGAGTGTAAATCTGGTATCAAACAGGAAGCCATGTAGTATTCTGTTTATCCTACATACTATACTTGCGTGTTTATTGGTCCAAACGTCCCTCAGTCGAAGCGCCCAGATTGAAGAAGCGTGAAATGGAACCTGGATCTCTGGAAAGCCTTGTGTAATCTTTGATGTCAAAGCAAAACGACGTCACTCTAGAAAGCATATCGTGCAGGCAGCGGAAAATCAGGTCCCTGCCAGACACGACCTCGCACATGCACTGTGGAGTCAACGATATTGTTATGACATGAGTAGTATGTCACAAATATGTGGGATAAACAGGCATTAGTCACTGCAAGCGATCAGCAAGCAGTGCGAGTGGGTAATCGGCAATACTGCTGTGTGTTTAGTTTCATTCTGTGATTTTGACAGATAGACTAAATGTATACATTTTGCTTCACATGACTTGTTTATAATCTGTTGTTGATTTTAATTTTACATTTGTGTGTGTGTGAATGAGAACGTCTAAGTTTTATCTCAGTGAAAGCCGGGTAGGCATGCCTTGTGGGATCATAAAGAAAAGGAAATGAAATAAAAATGGTCAAGCCGGGTGGGAGCCGGGTAGGCATTCAAGTACAATAATTAACATATACAGAGGGGTGACAAAAGTGATGCATACTCGAAGTCAACAAACTCCGTTGGGAGGGCTTCAATTAGGCTTTGGGAGGGCGTCAATTAGACTTTGGGAGGGCTTCAATTAGGCTTTGGGAGGGCGTCAATTAGACTTTGGGAGGGCTTCAATTAGGCTTTGGGAGGGCGTCAATCCACGATGATGACCGAGAAGTCCAAATGGAAGCATGTCAATGTTATTGTAATTCAATCTGACGACGATCTCTTTCCTGCTTTGATTCGGTTGTAAACAGACAGAATTGGTTCTGTTCTGTTTTCAGTCCACCTACCTGCAAGGGTCAAGTCCCAAGAAATATGTCTCCGTATTCCTATCTTATCACTCTGTGCTCCTGTTATTGTTTCGTTCACATTAAATTTTCCTTCTTTTTTTTTTTGGGGGGGGGGGGGGGGGTAGAGCACTGGACATGTCCTCTGCGGGTCATGAGTTCGAATCCGAGCAGGACGGACACGGGTCAACTTTACGTGCACACTCAGAGACGGTATCCATGTTCTGACATCGGCCATTCTGCCATAAGTGCATGCGGCTAATTACACATAAACACGCACACACCTTGGTAGCGCGACTCTGTTGCTGCTAGCTTTTTACTAGGAGGTAGCGACCTTCATTTTCAAGCGACGGGACAATACTGTAATGAACATGACAACAACACCAAATTATGAAATGAAAAGAAATGATGTGTGTGTGTGTGTTGATCAGCAACCTGGCTGGAAAAATCATGTGACTCTGACGGGGACTGTCCTGACGGCATCAACGCTGAGTGTTTCATGGACAAGTGTCTCTGTACTCCCCGCTACTACTACTCCAATGGACAGGACGTCTGTGTGGAACGTGAGTGTTTATTGTGGTGGATGTGTTTTGCTGGTGGATGTGTGTTTGTTGTGGTAGATGTCTTATGCTGGTGGATGTGTGTTTGTTGTGGTAGATGTCTTTTGCTGGTGGATGTGTGTTTGTTGTGGTAGATGTCTTTTGCTGGTGGATGCGTGTTTGTTGTGGTAGATGTCTTTTGCTGGTGGATGTGTGTTTGTTGTGGTAGATGTCTTTTGCTGGTGGATGTGTGTTTGTTGTGGTAGATGTCTTATGCTGGTGGATGTGTGTTTGTTGTGGTAGATGTCTTTTGCTGGTGGATGTGTGTTTGTTGTGGTAGATGTCTTTTGCTGGTGGATGTGTGTTTGTTGTGGTAGATGTCTTTTGCTGGTGGATGTGTGTTTGTTGTGGTAGATGTCTTTTGCTGGTGGATGTGTGTTTGTTGTGGTAGATGTCTTTTGCTGGTGGATGTGTGTTTGTTGTGGTAGATGTCGTTTGCTGGTGGATGTGTGTTTGTTGTGGTAGATGTCTTTTGCTGGTGGATGTGTGTTTGTTGTGGTAGATGTCTTTTGCTGGTGGATGTGTGTTTGTTGTGGTAGATGTCTTTTGCTGGTGGATGTGTGTTTGTTGTGGTAGATGTCTTATGCTGGTGGATGTGTGTTTGTTGTGGTAGATGTCTTTTGCTGGTGGATGTGTGTTTGTTGTGGTAGATGTCTTTTGCTGGTGGATGTGTGTTTGTTGTGGTAGATGTCTTTTGCTGGTGGATGTGTGTTTGTTGTGGTAGATGTCTTTTGCTGGTGGATGTGTGTTTGTTGTGGTAGATGTCTTTTGCTGGTGGATGTGTGTTTGTTGTGGTAGATGTCTTTTGCTGGTGGATGTGTGTTTGTTGTGGTAGATGTCTTTTGCTGGTGGATGTGTGTTTGTTGTGGTAGATGTCTTTTGCTGGTGGATGTGTGTTTGTTGTGGTAGATGTCTTTTGCTGGTGGATGTGTGTTTGTTGTGGTAGATGTCTTTTGCTGGTGGATGTGTGTTTGTTGTGGTAGATGTCTTTTGCTGGTGGATGTGTGTTTGTTGTGGTAGATGTCTTTTGCTGGTGGATGTGTGTTTGTTGTGGTAGATGTCTTTTGCTGGTGGATGTGTGTTTGTTGTGGTAGATGTCTTTTGCTGGTGGATGTGTGTTTGTTGTGGTAGATGTCTTTTGCTGGTGGATATGTGTTTGTTGTGGTAGATGTCTTTTGCTGGTGGATGTGTGTTTGTTGTGGTAGATGTCTTTTGCTGGTGGATGTGTGTTTGTTGTGGTAGATGTCTTTTGCTGGTGGATGTGTGTTTGTTGTGGTAGATGTCTTTTGCTGGTGGATGTGTGTTTGTTGTGGTAGATGTCTTTTGCTGGTGGATGTGTGTTTGTTGTGGTAGATGTCTTTTGCTGGTGGATGTGTGTTTGTTGTGGTAGATGTCTTTTGATGGTGGATGTGTGTTTGTTGTGGTAGATGTCTTTTGCTGGTGGATGTGTGTTTGTTGTGGTAGATGTCTTTTGCTGGTGGATGTGTGTTTGTTGTGGTAGATGTCTTTTGCTGGTGGATGTGTGTTTGTTGTGGTAGATGTCTTTTGCTGGTGGATGTGTGTTTGTTGTGGTAGATGTCTTTTGCTGGTGGATGTGTGTTTGTTGTGGTAGATGTCTTTTGCTGGTGGATGTGTGTTTGTTGTGGTAGATGTCTTTTGCTGGTGGATGTGTGTTTGTTGTGGTAGATGTCTTTTGCTGGTGGATGTGTGTTTGTTGTGGTAGATGTCTTTTGCTGGTGGATGTGTGTTTGTTGTGGTAGATGTCTTTTGCTGGTGGATGTGTGTTTGTTGTGGTAGATGTCTTTTGCTGGTGGATGTGTGTTTGTTGTGGTAGATGTCTTTTGCTGGTGGATGTGTGTTTGTTGTGGTAGATGTCTTTTGCTGGTGGATGTGTGTTTGTTGTGGTAGATGTCTTTTGCTGGTGGATGTGTGTTTGTTGTGGTAGATGTCTTTTGCTGGTGGATGTGTGTTTGTTGTGGTAGATGTCTTTTGCTGGTGGATGTGTGTTTGTTGTGGTAGATGTCTTTTGCTGGTGGATGTGTGTTTGTTGTGGTAGATGTCTTTTGCTGGTGGATGTGTGTTTGTTGTGGTAGCTGTCTTTTGCTGGTGGATGTGTGTTTGTTGTGGTAGATGTCTTTTGCTGGTGGATGTGTGTTTGTTGTGGTAGATGTCTTTTGCTGGTGGATGTGTGTTTGTTGTGGTAGATGTCTTTTGCTGGTGGATGTGTGTTTGTTGTGGTAGATGTCTTTTGCTGGTGGATGTGTGTTTGTTGTGGTAGATGTCTTTTGCTGGTGGATGTGTGTTTGTTGTGGTAGATGTCTTTTGCTGGTGGATGTGTGTTTGTTGTGGTAGATGTCTTTTGCTGGTGGATGTGTGTTTGTTGTGGTAGATGTCTTTTGCTGGTGGATGTGTGTTTGTTGTGGTAGATGTCTTTTGCTGGTGGATGTGTGTTTGTTGTGGTAGATGTCTTTTGCTGGTGGATGTGTGTTTGTTGTGGTAGATGTCTTTTGCTGGTGGATGTGTGTTTGTTGTGGTAGATGTCTTTTGCTGGTGGATGTGTGTTTGTTGTGGTAGATGTCTTTTGCTGGTGGATGTGTGTTTGTTGTGGTAGATGTCTTTTGCTGGTGGATGTGTGTTTGTTGTGGTAGATGTCTTTTGCTGGTGGATGTGTGTTTGTTGTGGTAGATGTCTTTTGCTGGTGGATGTGTGTTTGTTGTGGTAGATGTCTTATGCTGGTGGATGTGTGTTTGTTGTGGTAGATGTCTTATGCTGGTGGATGTGTGTTTGTTGTGGTAGATGTCTTTTGCTGGTGGATGTGTGTTTGTTGTGGTAGATGTCTTTTGCTGGTGGATGTGTGTTTGTTGTGGTAGATGTCTTTTGCTGGTGGATGTGTGTTTGTTGTGGTAGATGTCTTATGCTGGTGGATGTGTGTTTGTTGTGGTAGATGTCTTTTGCTGGTGGATGTGTGTTTGTTGTGGTAGATGTCTTTTGCTGGTGGATGTGTGTTTGTTGTGGTAGATGTCTTTTGCTGGTGGATGTGTGTTTGTTGTGGTAGATGTCTTATGCTGGTGGATATGTGTTTGTTGTGGTAAATGTCTTTTGCTGGTGGGTATGTGTTTGTTGTGGTAGATGTCTTATGCTGGTGGATATGTGTTTGTTGTGGTAGATGTCTTTTGCTGGTGGATGTGTGTTTGTTGTGGTAGATGTCTTATGCTGGTGGATGTGTGTTTGTTGTGGTAGATGTCTTTTGCTGGTGGATGTGTGTTTGTTGTGGTAGATGTCTTATGCTGGTGGATATGTGTTTGTTGTGGTAGATGTCTTTTGCTGGTGGATGTGTGTTTGTTGTGGTAGATGTCTTATGCTGGTGGATATGTGTTTGTTGTGGTAAATGTCTTTTGCTGGTGGGTATGTGTTTGTTGTGGTAGATGTCTTATGCTGGTGGATATGTGTTTGTTGTGGTAGATGTCTTATGCTGGTGGATGTGTGTTTGTTGTGGTAGATGTCTTTTGCTGGTGGATGTGTGTTTGTTGTGGTAGATGTCTTATGCTGGTGGATATGTGTTTGTTGTGGTAGATGTCTTTTGCTGGTGGATGTGTGTTTGTTGTGGTAGATGTCTTATGCTGGTGGATATGTGTTTGTTGTGGTAAATGTCTTTTGCTGGTGGATATGTGTTTGTTGTGGTAGATGTCTTTTGCTGGTGGATGTGTGTTTGTTGTGGTAGATGTCTTTTGCTGGTGGATGTGTGTTTGTTGTGGTAGATGTCTTATGCTGGTGGATATGTGTTTGTTGTGGTAGATGTCTTATGCTGGGGGATATGTGTTTGTTGTGGTAGATGTCTTTTGCTGGTGGATATGTGTTTGTTGTGGTAGATGTCTTTTGCTGGTGGATATGTGTTTGTTGTGGTAGATGTCTTATGCTGGTGGATATGTGTTTGTTGTGGTAGATGTCTTTTGCTGGTGGATATGTGTTTGTTGTGGTAGATGTCTTATGCTGGTGGATATGTGTTTGTTTGATGGATGGGTGTTGTTTGGAGTTGTTATGTTAGGTATATCTGCTCAGCTGTTGAGGAGATGCGTGTAATTTGATGGATGTTTGTTGTTTTTAATGTGTATGTTGTTTGCAAGATCCGTTGTTGGGTGCATGTTTGTGGTTGGTGGATGTGTCTTGTTGGGTAGATGTGTGTAGTTGAGTTGATCCGTTGTTGGGTAGATGTGTGTGGTTGGCTAGATGTTTGTTGTTTTTGAATGTTTTTGTTTTTGGGTAGATCCGTTGTTAGGTAGATGTGTGTAGTTGGGTGGATGTGTGTCGTTAGGTGGATGTGTTGATGACTGAATGTCTTAACAAGAGCGGC
The DNA here is from genome assembly GCF_037325665.1 of Littorina saxatilis. Lineage (NCBI taxonomy): Eukaryota > Metazoa > Mollusca > Gastropoda > Littorinimorpha > Littorinidae > Littorina > Littorina saxatilis. Next base: position 11,583,794 of record NC_090260.1, read on the forward strand.
GTGTGAGGTTTGTCTCCCGATGTATGTATGTGTGTGTGTGTGTGTGTGTGTGTGTGTGTGTGTGTGTGTGTGTGTGTGTGTGTGTGTGTGTGTGTGTGTGTGTGTGTATGTGTGTGTGTGTGTGTGTGCTTGAAACTTTTGTTGCTGATTTTTGCTGGGGTTATTTGATGAGGTCATACTTGACCATTTTAAAACGTTGAGGTGGCACTCTCACGGCTACAGTTTTTCATCAGTTTGTTTGACAGTTTCCTTACATGATCTTTGACTTAGTCCGGACTATGGGATTGCATTTCAGCTTGTTATCTTACAAATTCGCTTATGGAAAATCCACTCAAAAATTAACTGATTTGTTTCGATTCTGGAAAATCGATATTTCAATCACAAAGGTGACATTATTGTATTTTGTTTTGCCCCCTATATCCAACAATATTTACACATTAACATGCTTCCATTTGAAACTTCGAGGTCTTCATCGGGGATTGACGCCCGACCAAAGGTAATTGAAACCCGACGGAGCGAAGCGACGGAGGGCTTCAATTAGACTTTGGGAGGGCGTCAATCCACGATGAAGACCGAGAAGTTTCAAATGGAAGCATGCTAATGTTATTGTAATTCAATCTGACGACGATCTCTTTCCTGCTTTCATGCGATGGTAAACAAACATAATTGGTTCTGTTCTGTTCACACACTACTTTCAGTTCACCTACCTGCAAGGGTCAAGTCCCAAGAAATATGTCTCTGTATTCCTATCTTATCAC
>NC_090260.1:11589551-11604551 GCF_037325665.1 Littorina saxatilis
TGGTGTATCTTTCCGTCGCGATATAACCTTGAATGGTTGAAAACGACGTTAAACACCAAATAAAGAAAGAAAGAAAGAAAGGTGTATCTTTGCAAATTGCAAAATTGCACAGGTTACTAGTTGTTACCCCCATATTCTTTAAAATAGAGTTTGTAACCAGAATTCGGTCAATACTTTTTAACTGGAACCATCGTAACTTGACTTCTTTTATTTTCTTTGTGCATCGGAACACTTTTTGCCAATCAATTTCTCTGTCCAATAATATTTCCCAATTTGTACATGCTTTTGACATTTCAGGTTTTCCTATCATTATCATAATACGATTTGGATCCTTTCATTGTTCATTCAATCAAATGTAAAGCTTTCATCTGTTCTTTTGCATCTGCATTAATAAACTCAATGCCGTTTTTGCGCTTATTAACCCAAGCCGAATTAACGCAGCCAAAATAATCAAGAATTTTTATTTTAAATATCATATTTTGTTTGAAATTCTTGACAATTCAAAAATGTTCGAACGTTCCATCTTCTTTAATCAAATGTTTTACCTTAAATAAACCCTTTTCTGCCCACTCTTTAAAATGAATGACCTTTTTGGCAATTTTGAACTTTTCTGAATAAAACAAGGGCTCTGCTAATAATTCTGTTGGTTCATTTATTTCAACTTTACTATCAAAATCTTCATACACTTCAAATACATTCTTCCAGAAGGAATTTACATTACTATTTTTCAATAATTTTGGGCCATAGTTCTGTATCACTTCCATTTTTGGACACGACAAAAACAAGAGGTGTTTCCATTTTGCAGATGAGCTTGGGCTTGTTGATTCTTTTAAACCAGGTTATTTAAGTGACTTAATGTAATGCTTTATTGAAGGTAAACTTATGCCACCTTCTTGGGTATTGTGAATAGCTTTAGTTCTTTTTATTGTATCTCTTTTTTTTTGTCCCAAACAAACTCAAAACACATCATTTGCAATTCCTGAATCATCTTATCTGGTGGGTTTGGTAACATGATCCACAAGTACGCCAGTTTCGAAAGTATCAATGATTTTAATACAGCAACTCTGCCAACTGGAGTACTGCTTTTTCTTGCCCAAATACTAAACAACTTTTTAACTTAATTAAACTTATCTTTTATGTTTAACTCCATCATATTGGCCAAATCATTTGTAAACCAAAGTCCAAGGATTTTGAACTGACATGGGTTCCAAGACATGTGCTTATTCAACAAATACACAGTGTTAATATTTCTTTTACAAACATGCAAAACATGTTTCGGTTTAGTTGTTCTGATTTGTGTTGTTGATTTTAACACAGGAAGCTTGATTTTGCGGATTTGATTTGGGGGAGGGGGGGGGGTGTCTGTGTTGTAGGTTCCACTGCATAGACACTACGTCATGAAAACCCAATTTTGTTTCTGAATAAAGTAGGGAAATGAATGGCCTTTTCAGTCATATACTTGGTTTTTCAATCAACAGCCTCATCAGTAAGATCTGCCCTCAAACGCCTTTGCCTACTTTTTATGACGGGTAGTGTAGAAACCTCTGGAAGCATTCTCAGCCGAATCAGATGGAAAAGCAGTTCTGATAGCACCTTCAGCACAGAATGGTGATGGTACTCTGAATCTGATCATCGTCCCCAGCGAACCCAGGAACCAAGGTGCAAGCAGCCTTCCCCTAATGTAGCGGTCCTTCCTGAAAAATAAAGAAAACATATAACTGAGCACCTTCAGTATTCACTGTGTGCGGACGGGGATGGGTTTTGGTTAGCGAGGGGAGGGTGTGTGTTGGGGGGAGAAGGTGTGTACGTGTTTAGCAGTAAGGGGTGTGTGTGTGTGTGTGTGTGTGTGTGTGTGTGTGGGGGGGGGGGTGGTGGTGAGGAAACACTTGCTCTTCACATGACCATTGAGATCGGGGATGGTGTGTGTGATATTGTAATCTAAACTATTAATTAAAATCTGTGCGTGTATGAACTTTGTGCTCGGCAGAAATGTTCCTCGATTTTAGTCAAAAACAAGTGTGCCCTCAACCCACACACTTTCACTCTTCAGCATCAACGCTATACAGTTTCATTGAGAAATGTGTCTCGATTTCAGTCCAAAACAGAACTTTCAGGATCTAAAGCACTCGCCTGTCAGCCTTTTTATATTTAGTCAAGTTTTGACTAAATATTTTAACATCGAGGGGGAATCGAAACGAGGGTATGGTGTATGTGCGTCTGTCTGTCTGTGTGTGTGTGTAGAGCGATTCAGACTAAACTACTGGACCGATCTTTATGAAATTTGACATGAGAGTTCCTGGGTATGAAATCCCCGAACGTTTTTTTCATTTTTTTGATAAATGTCTTTGATGACGTCATATCCGGCTTTTCGTGAAAGTTGAGGCGGCACTGTCACGCCCTCATTTTTCAACCAAATTGGTTGAAATTTTGGTCAAGTAATCTTCGACGAAGCCCGGGGTTCGGTATTGCATTTCAGCTTGGTGGCTTAAAAATTAATTAATGACTTTGGTCATTAAAAATCTGAAAATTGTAAAAAAAAATAAAAATTTATAAAACGATCCAAATTTACGTTTATCTTATTCTCCATCATTTGCTGATTCCAAAAACATATAAATATGTTATATTCGGATTAAAAACAAGCTCTGAAAATTAAATATATAAAAATTATTATCAAATTTTTTTTTCGAAATCGTTTTAAAAACACTTTCATCTTATTCCTTGTCGGTTCCTGATTCCAAAAACATATAGATATGATATGTTTGGATTAAAAACACGCTCAGAAAGTTAAAACGAAGAGAGGTACAGAAAAGCGTGCTATGCAGCATAGCGTAACCACTACCCCGCTCTTCTTGTCAATTTCACTGCCTATGCCGTGAGCGGTGGACCACGAGTATACGGTCTTGCTGCGTTGCATTGCGTTCAGTTTCATTCTGTGAGTTCGACAGCTACTTGACTAAATATTGTATTTTCGCCTTACGCGACTTGTTATTAAAATACATTCAACCCACCACATTTTCCAGTGATGAAGATTCTGGGGATGTGTGTTGATCCCATTGATTTTGGCCATTTCAGATCTGGCCAGAGTTGTACATGGGATAGGAACATAACTTCACCCAGACACATAAAACATTGACATCCTGACAGTCAGTGACTGCTTTATGTGCATAGTTGAATTTTGTTTATGAACGAATTTTTCAACAGTCACTAGCAGTAGTAAAGAAGTAACATTTTTGTTAATCTGAGAGTGGTTTCCACAACAAAATCTAACTCTGAGCAGGAAGAAGCCAGGGTGTTGAATGTAGAAGTATCCGAGTGAACAGATTCATTCTTATTCCATGTAAAAGCCTGGCAAGATCTAGGATGGTGAGCCAAGGGAAGAATAACTGTATGTGCCTTTAAATTAATTCCAGTAATGATTTCATTTTATCTTGCAATTTTATGTTTTACTTTCCTGTGCTGCAATAGTTCATTCACACTGTGTAATTTACTTTAAGAATAGTGGCAAATGATTTGAGAAGAGAAAGAGAACTAAAACAAAGCGTTATGTACCATTTTGTATAAATAGTACATATTCTACCATGCATGGATACATACAGATGTAAGAATTTATTTCATACAAAGCCGTAATGTTTTTGTGTCAATACACTTGCATCTCCTGCCTCTACTCTCAGATTCAGGTGTAACACGTGTTGACATAGCTGAATGTATCTATCTAGATTGTAAGTGCATCTAATGTGAAACACAGATCTCTTTACAACACAAAGTACAAAAGTCTGCCAAAAACATCTACACAGCTTCAAACTACCATCACCAGTGCCAATTTACATATCATAAATACAAGATATTTATTCACCAATTTTGCAAAAGGATTTCATCTTGGCACGGCACGGTAAAAATAAAATAAAAACCAACCAGACACATATGCAGACACACATCACCATGCATGCATACATACGTACATTACACTGTCATGCACACACAGACACAACTCACACACACACACACACACACACACACACACACACACACACACACACACACACACACACACACACACACACACACACACACACAATTATTTACATTCTCACACATAACCAGCCACATATCTACATCACAAATTCACATCGTCGCCTTGTAAACGTAAAAACCATATCAGTTTAAAAGGGGTGCCAGTAATATCAATACAACATTAGTGAATACTAGAACAATACCTAAAATTTATAATCCATTTAAAAGTAAGTAGTACATGTAATTATTATCATTTAGTCAGATCATCACATAAAATTATATAATCATGATCTAGACAGTTTAAAACAACAGTATTAACAGACTATCACAGATCCACTCAAGCACCTGAACTTAGAGTCGCATTGCACAAAACTACTACCATCACAGAACTACTCCAGCACCTAAAAAATAAGGACCATTCCACATTGCACATATTTCCACTATCACAAGTTATGAGAACAGTAATGGAATGCAGTGAAAGGACTAAGTAACAAAAGAACCCCCCCCCCCCCCCAATCCTATAACTACAGTATATTACAACGTCTTCACTACAGGAGTTGTCAGTACAGCATGGGGGATGAAGCTAGAGCGAAAGCGACTAGTTCTGGCTTTCAAAGCTCTGTAGCGCCTACCAGATGGAAGAGGCTCGAAGAAGTGGTTTGCCGGGTGGGAGGGGTCGCGAACAATCTTTCCTGCTTTTCGACCTGAGCGCAACTCAAAGATAGAGGCAACGGAAGGGAAGTCACAGCCCGCGATTTTGGAGGCTGTCCGCACAATGCTCTCCAGTAGCTGTTTCTCTTTCTCAGTGGTGCTGCCATACCAGACCGTGATAGAAAAACACAGGGTGCTCTCAACGACTGCGCGATAGAACTGCGCCATGATTTGCTGTGACATACGGAACTTGCGCAACTGTCTCAGGAAGTGCAGCCGCTGCTGGCACTTCTTAATGATGGACGTGGTGTTCCCGTCCCATTTCAGGTCTTCAGAGATCAGTGTGCCGAGAAATTTGAATGAAGAGACCTGTTCTACAGCTTCCCCATTTATTTCAAGGGGCAAGATGGGGTCTTTCTTTCGTCGAGGGTCGATAACGACTTCTTTTGTTTTAAGAACGTTTAGCTCGAGATCATTTTCAGAGCACCACTCAACCACTCTTTGAACCTCCCCCCGGTAAGCGTCCTCATTGGAGTCAGAAATCAGGCCTTCAATGGTGGTGTCGTCTGAGAATTTGATTATGTATGTGGATGGGTGAGCGGAGGTGCAGTCGTTGGTGAAAAGGGTGAAGAGTAGAGGGGACAGAACACAGCCCTGCGGGGCACCAGTGTTTAGAGTGAGTGAGGCAGAGAGTGAGTTGTTGAGTCGGACGACCTGAGGACGGTCAAGCAAGAAGTCTAGAAGCCAGTGGCAGAGAGAGAGAGGGACATCGAGACCAATCAGTTTGTGGAGGAGCTTGTGAGGGATGATCGTGTTGAATGCGGAGGAATAATCAATGAACAACATTCTAGCGTAGGTGCGAGGGTTCTCAAGGTGCTGCAAGATCAATTTTACAATAACAATTTAATAGGCTCAAGCAGGTATAGTACTTGGTAGTGGTACAGAAATGTGTAACTTACTCTTCAGGGTAGTCTGTAAAGCAGCATGCCCACTCAGTCTGAATCCTCTCCAGAATCAATATATAGGCAGGAGCTGTATGAACACTTCATCACACATCATCTCTGGTTTCTTAGGAGGCCTGAAAAAAACCACCATAAAATAATAAATTAACAATACATAATAACTGTATTATAATTAAACCACTCGCACATTGATTCTTTTATCCCCTCTTTCACAATCATAGTTTATACAACAGCATTTACCTCTGTTCATGCAGAGTAAATATCAAGTATTTAAACAGAAAAATAAGTCATTGTTGAATAACCCTTCTAAAAATACACAATAGACACACTTTCAGTGGCAGTGATTCAAGTGAAGTCAGTTTCTTTCTTCATTTGTATATATAAAAAAAAGAAGTTTTGGGCCAGTTAGTGTTAGACTGTTACTCTTGGCTTTACACACTTACTATATTAAAGTATACTTCCCGACGGTCAAGTCCACTTTGTTCACATTGAAAAACCCACGGACATGTATTAGGGAGAAAACTCGAGATAACCGGATGTTTAGCATTACGTCAATATGCTAGGAATCATATGACGTCATGACGTATCATGCTTGCCTACGTATATTGTATGTTCGAAAGTCTGACTTCTGTTGGGAATTCGCGTGGTGAAGACTGCGGTAAATCTGCAGATGATAAGAGAACAAGGATTGTCTCAGAAGAAACGACTAAATGTTTCAGACCAGTAACTTCATTTCAACATTGCACTATACAATGGACGTTCTATGTGACAGGAGAGTTAACTGATTTTGTGTTAAACATTGGAGAGATCGTCTGCTAGAATCAGAGATAGGTCGCTTCAGATTGCAGCTTCCCGACGGTCAAGTCCACTTTGTTCACCTGCAAATGATCTTCTCCCCCTTGCACAAGAGTTGTTCTTCAGTACTGGTGACAGAGAGGGGGAAAAGTGGTCAAAATTTAAACCTGTAGTTCTGTTTTTGAAATATAGCTTTTTACAAAGCAGAAACACTGTAGTATCTGATTTACAAAAGACAAAATCACTTGTTCACATGGTTCTTACATAATCTTACTTTTAAAGCTGGTTTTTGTGTGTCTGTGTGTATGTTTGTTATATAACGACAGGCTCCGAAACGGTTGCACCGACTGAGACAGGAATTGCAGAGAATGTTCTTTTCCACTCGAGTCGTGTCATAGTGTACTTATGGAATAGAAAATTTGAAAGGATTCTTTAAAAGAAACGGGGGAAAACATTTGACATCCTATGAGCTATCGAGGATCCTGGACGTCAAGGCTAGATCTCGAAACTTGGTCTTGGTAACAAAGACAATTCTGTGACGTCACGCTCTCTCTCTCTCTCTCTCTCTCTCTCTCTCTCTCTCTCTCTCTCTCTCTCTCTCTCTCTCTCTCTCTCTCTCTCTCTCTCTCTCTCTATCTCTCTTGGATTATAAGTGGTGTGATACGAACGCGCGCAGCGTTCTCCGCTCTGTTCGGAATTAATAAGTCATGTAACACGACCGTTCGCAGCCAACATAATTATGTATGTATGTGTGTGTGTGTGTGTGTGTGTGTGTGTGTGTGTGTGTGTGTGTGTATGTGTGTCTCTGTGTGTGTGTGTGTGTGTGTGTGTGTGCATGCATGTGTGTGTGTGTGCGTGTGTTTATGTGTGTGTGTGTGTGTGTGTGTGTGTGCATATATAGATGCGTGTGTGTGTGTGTGTGTGTGTGTGTGTGCGCGCGCGCGCTAACACCATACCTTTTCCAGACGCAAATTGATGGCAAATTAATGTTCAGGCAACCCTTCTGAAGACAGCTGGCACAATCATGCTTTCTCGTAAAACATACCGTGACCGGATGTCGTGATCAAGTGCCTGGTGATTTTTTCTCTCAATGTTTCGAAGGATTTCAGTAGCATTCTGATTGGTACGGGTCTGCGTGACACTCGCATTATCTCCGTCTGACCACCGCTTGACCGCTGCTTGACACGATACTGGTCATCCATTACAACGCAGAAAAACAAGCTGGCTTTTTGGTGAGGCGTTGATTAATTGCAGACGTTTTGAGGGATACCATTTCAGTTTGAAAATTGTTTACGACAGGGATATTCTATTCTTCGCGTCACTATTTCAGTTTGATAATTGTTTACGACAGGGATATTCTATTCTTCGCGTCACTATTTCAGTTTGATAATTGTTTACGACAGGGATATTCTATTCTTCGCGTCACTATTTCAGTTTGATAATTGTTTACGACAGGGATATTCTATTCTTCGCGTCACTATTTCAGTTTGATAATTGTTTACGACAGGGATATTCTATTCTTCGCGTCACTATTTCAGTTTGATAATTGTTTACGACAGGGATATTCTATTCTTCGCGTCACTATTTCAGTTTGAAAATTGTTTACGACAGGGATATTCTATTCTTCGCGTCACTATTTCAGTTTGATAATTGTTTACGACAGGGATATTCTATTCTTCGCGTCACTATTTCAGTTTGATAAATGTTTACGACAGGGATATTCTATTCTTCGCGTCACTATTTCAGTTTGATAATTGTTTACGACAGGGATATTCTATTCTTCGCGTCACTATTTCAGTTTGATAATTGTTTACGACAGGGATATTCTATTCTTCGCGTCACTATTTCAGGGTGTGCATGAGGTCTAGCAATTCATCGTTGATTAGATAAAACTCCGCCAAGCTTGTTCCGTGTGTTTGCAAGCGTGTGTGTCCGTTTGTTTGTTTGTCTGGCTGTCTGTTTGTCTCTCTGTTTGTCGGTCTGTCTAGCACGCCCACATTCGTACAGTCACACACATATCCACAGTACATGCACACACAACCACTCGCATGCTCGAAACTACGTACGCACCTACGCACGCACGCACACCAACACACACGGACAGACACCCCCACACACACAAACACTCGCACGCGCGTACGCACGCACAGGCAAAGACACACCGGCACACACACACACTCACAGAGAGAGAGAGACAGAGACAGAGAGAGACAGAGAGAGAGAGAGAAAGAGAGAGAGAGAGAGAGAGAGAGAGCTCAGAACTCAGAACTCAGAACTCAGAACTCAGAACTTTATTACATAAGGATAAAGGTTTTAGGCTTAGCCTAATCTTCCAACCTGTCCTTGTAACATATACAGAGAATAATTGTAAACAAAAGCAAATACTGCGCACATACCTCATCAAAGTATTAAACTAATAAAACATCAGAATAAGAGAGACAGAGAGACAGAGAGAGACAAAGACAGAGACAAAGACAGAGAGATAGAGAGACAGAGAGAGAGAGACAGACAGACAGAGACAGAGACAGAGACTGAGAGAGAGAAAGAGAGGGAGAGATAGAGAGAGAGGGAGAGAGAGAGAAACAGACACGGACACGGACAGACAGACAGAGGTTGGGGAGGGTGGGAGGGGGGGGGGGAGAAAACAGAAAAACGTTGTGCGGTGCTTTAGCGTCAGATTAGCCTCAATGTCCTTAAAGATGGAGGATGCAGGGAGTGTATAGTTTCTGCTCCACATTCCCTGGCGTAAATCATCGTGATTGTGACTTGTTTACGTCAAATCATCCAACGAGGCGTTCCTTATAATTATGTCAGCCTTCACAAAATGCGCGTCTCTGGGTTTTATCAAATACGCACGTGCTCACGCGTGTGCTCAGACAGACGGACAGAGAGACACACAGAGAGACAGGCAGACAGGGATACCGGATACAGACAGACGGACAGAGAGACACACAGAGAGACAGGCAGACAGGGATACCGGATACAGACAGACGGACAGAGAGACACACAGAGAGACAGGCAGACAGGGATACCGGATACAGACAGACGGACAGAGAGACACACAGAGAGACAGGCAGACAGGGATACCGGATACAGACAGACGGACAGAGAGACACACAGAGAGACAGGCAGACAGGGATACCGGATACAGACAGACGGACAGAGAGACACACAGAGAGACAGGCAGACAGGGATACCGGATACAGACAGACGGACAGAGAGACACACAGAGAGACAGGCAGACAGGGATACCGGATACAGACAGACGGACAGAGAGACACACAGAGAGACAGGCAGACAGGGATACCGGATACAGACAGACGGACAGAGAGACACACAGAGAGACAGGCAGACAGGGATACCGGATACAGACAGACGGACAGAGAGACACACAGAGAGACAGGCAGACAGGGATACCGGATACAGACAGACGGACAGAGAGACACACAGAGAGACAGGCAGACAGGGATACCGGATACAGACAGACGGACAGAGAGACACACAGAGAGACAGGCAGACAGGGATACCGGATACAGACAGACGGACAGAGAGACACACAGAGAGACAGGCAGACAGGGATACCGGATACAGACAGACGGACAGAGAGACACACAGAGAGACAGGCAGACAGGGATACCGCATACAGACAGACGGACAGAGAGACACACAGAGAGACAGGCAGACAGGGATACCGGATACAGACAGACGGACAGAGAGACACACAGAGAGACAGGCAGACAGGGATACCGGATACAGACAGACGGACAGAGAGACACACGGAGAGACAGGCAGACAGGGATACCGGATACAGACAGACGGACAGAGAGACACACAGAGAGACGGGCAGACAGGGATACCGGATACAGACAGACGGACAGAGAGACACACAGAGAGACAGGCAGACAGGGATACCGGATACAGACAGACGGACAGAGAGACACACAGAGAGACAGGCAGACAGGGATACCGGATACAGACAGACGGACAGAGAGACACACAGAGAGACAGGCAGACAGGGATACCGGATACAGACAGACGGACAGAGAGACACACAGAGAGACAGGCAGACAGGGATACCGGATACAGACAGACGGACAGAGAGACACACAGAGAGACAGGCAGACAGGGATACCGGATACAGACAGACGGACAGAGAGACACACAGAGAGACAGGCAGACAGGGATACCGGATACAGACAGACGGACAGAGAGACACACAGAGAGACAGGCAGACAGGGATACCGGATACAGACAGACGGACAGAGAGACACACAGAGAGACAGGCAGACAGGGATACCGGATACAGACAGACGGACAGAGAGACACACAGAGAGACAGGCAGACAGGGATACCGGATACAGACAGACGGACAGAGAGACACACAGAGAGACAGGCAGACAGGGATACCGCATACAGACAGACGGACAGAGAGACACACAGAGAGACAGGCAGACAGGGATACCGGATACAGACAGACGGACAGAGAGACACACAGAGAGACAGGCAGACAGGGATACCGGATACAGACAGACGGACAGAGAGACACACAGAGAGACAGGCAGACAGGGATACCGGATACAGACAGACGGACAGAGAGACACACAGAGAGACAGGCAGACAGGGATACCGGATACAGACAGACGGACAGAGAGACACACAGAGAGACAGGCAGACAGGGATACCGGATACAGACAGACGGACAGAGAGACACACAGAGAGACAGGCAGACAGGGATACCGGATACAGACAGACGGACAGAGAGACACACAGAGAGACAGGCAGACAGGGATACCGGATACAGACAGACGGACAGAGAGACACACAGAGAGACAGGCAGACAGGGATACCGGATACAGACAGACGGACAGAGAGACACACAGAGAGACAGGCAGACAGGGATACCGGATACAGACAGACGGACAGAGAGACACACAGAGAGACAGGCAGACAGGGATACCGGATACAGACAGACGGACAGAGAGACACACAGAGAGACAGGCAGACAGGGATACCGGATACAGACAGACGGACAGAGAGACACACAGAGAGACAGGCAGACAGGGATACCGGATACAGACAGACGGACAGAGAGACACACAGAGAGACAGGCAGACAGGGATACCGCATACAGACAGACGGACAGAGAGACACACAGAGAGACAGGCAGACAGGGATACCGGATACAGACAGACGGACAGAGAGACACACAGAGAGACAGGCAGACAGGGATACCGGATACAGACAGACGGACAGAGAGACACACAGAGAGACAGGCAGACAGGGATACCGGATACAGACAGACGGACAGAGAGACACACAGAGAGACAGGCAGACAGGGATACCGGATACAGACAGACGGACAGAGAGACACACAGAGAGACAGGCAGACAGGGATACCGGATACAGACAGACGGACAGAGAGACACACAGAGAGACAGGCAGACAGGGATACCGGATACAGACAGACGGACAGAGAGACACACAGAGAGACAGGCAGACAGGGATACCGCATACAGACAGACAGACGGACGGACGGACAGACAAACAGACAGACAGACAAACAGACAGACGGATAGACTGATTGCCAAACGCACGGCACACACTCAGGAACACACAGACACAGGCAGATAGACTAGAAAAACAGACAGACAGACAGACATACAGACAGACATACAGACGTACAGTCAGACATACAGATAGACAGACAGACAGACAGACAGACAGCACGCACACACATTGTTTTCAATGACACCGTCGTTCGAGTTACGAGAGATGATGGAAGTTCGACAACCTGCTTATACATAAATTATGCTGGGCACAAGTTACTTCCCTTGGTAAGAGAGTGCTTCAGACAAGTTCAGTTGTTTCGCTGCTGTCGTCGATCATAGAGTCTGCTTGTTGTTGTGGATGTTGCTGTAGAGGTTGTTGATGTTGATGTTGTTGTTGATGAAGTAGTAGTAGTAGTAGTACAGTAGTACGGAGGGCCCCAAAGGGTTTAAAATCGTGATCGTGATTGGCGTTTTTTGACCTTTCTGTGACCGTGATTGCCGAAATTTCCATTTCTGTGATCGTGATGGGACTTTGCCCGTGATCCGTGATGACAAAAAAATCAAGTCTCGTGATCGTGATCGTCATTTGTTTTCGTGATCGTGATGGGCATTATTGCAAAGCATTTTATTTTCAACGTACATTTTTCACAGCTGTATCACTCTATGATCCTCTATTCGTCAAGGTGTTTGTGATCGTGAAAACAAAAATCAAGGTAACTGTGATCGTGAAATCTAAAATTTCCCTTCCCGTGATCGTGATGATACCCCCCCCCCCCCCCCCTTTGGGGCCCTCAGTACGGGTAGTTGTGTTTTTCTGCATGCACCAGTCACCTTTCTCCTTCTCCATATAAACTCTGTAGTTATGTACATATTTTTTGGTACCGAATAATATTCTCTGGTCCCTAATAGGCAAAGTACCTGTGGGACATTAAGCATCATTTATTGATTGACATATTTTATACTACGTATTTCTCTGATAAGCTGATAATTCTGTTGTGTTTCATGTCGTGTCAGTGTAAATAGACTACCGACAAGGGAAAAAATCAAATTAAAAAGGAATTTGGTTTAGCCGCATGAGAGAAACTAACTATCTAACTACCTAACTAAGTAACAAAGGAACCACACACTCACACACACACACACACACACTCACACACACACACACACACACACACACACACACACACACGTACGTACACACACACACACTCACACACACACACAAACACACACACACACACTGACACACACATGCACACTCACACACTCACACACACACATAAACACTCACACACACACACACACATAAACACACACACACACACACACACACACACACACACACACAAACACAAACACACACATTAACACTCACACACACACACACAAACACACAAACACACACACACAAACACAAACACACACACACACATATATACACACACACACTCACACACACACACACACACACACACACACACACACACACACACACACAAACCCAGGAACCAACAGCAACAACAGTTAAGTGGGCCTGTGATTGAAATATCCTAGCAATGCAAGGCACGTTATCTCCCTTGGTGGGAAACGGATTATCAGTGATCTCCCTTGTTGACATAGCGTATCGACGTGCTTCAAATATGATATAAGGGTTTTAAGTGACTTTCTGTGTCCTGATATGGAAGTGAATATTACAATTTAGTTCTAGGTTCAATGCTTTGTAAAGAGTACATACACGCAAACAGACTTCACACGCAAACAGACAGGCTGGCAGGCAGACAGACAGACAGACAGACAGACAGACAGACGAAAGACAGACAGACAGACAGACAGGCAGGCAGACAGACAGACAGACAGACACACAACACACACACACACACACACACACACGTACACACACACACACGTACACACACACACACACACACACACACATAAACACTCACACACACACACACACACACACACACACATGCAGATATGAATCACTGAATACAAAATAAAACAAACGGACAGACAATGCGTTGTCAGTGGATACAGCAGTGGGGGAGGGGTGGGGAGGGTAAAGGCAAGGTGCAGGCGAACACTCTCGGAAGCCTAAGTCACTCAGAGGACAAAATACAATGCAAATCTTGCACAGATATCTTAACGGGAGCCCATACCATCATAATACTTGAGACTCCATTTTGGAAAAGTGTTCTAAATGACCCCTAAGAAGTCAATGGGTCCATTAAAGGCAGAGTAAGCCTCCCGTAAACCATCACAGATACGGTCAGGCTTTTACACACAGTACAAACACCCTTTCATTTAAACACTCACCAATTGAGAACATCCTAGGTGCCCTCCGTAAAGAGCGAACAATTTTCAAAGAATTTATTTTTGCGTGGTTTATCTTACCCCTGAGCCATCGTGAACCCGTGTGATCCAGTTTTCCCTTTTTACAATGCAGTCGTCATAGTTAGTCATTTGAATGCGACTCGACGTGAGCTTATCTACAAAAGCACGTTTTTTATGCACGAAACAACGGCTGTGGTTCACAAGAACTCTAGCGATGGATTTTGACTGTTGAGAGGAACGGCGATTTGCACTGATAAAACCGTCGTCTGCCACGACCCTTGCGTGACCCTGCTTCCGGGCTTTTCTTTTTTTAAACTTTCACAACTTCGAATTGTTCTGATCTTGTCTTGATGAAAAACGAATTCTTTTATGATTAAAGAATGTTTGTGTAACAAGCTGTCAATTTATTATTTAGATTTTAAAAGTTAGGTCTAGCACCAAAACGAGGCGCCATTGTTGTAGAGGACCAAGTCCACAAAAATAAATTCTTGGAAAATGTCTCACGCTCGACAGAAAGCAGCCAGGATGTTCCCGTTCGGTGAGCGTTCACATGGAAGTATGCTTGTACTGTATTTAGACGCTCGGGGAGCTCTGTGATGGTTTACGGGAGGCTTACTGTGCCTTTAATAACGCGAGAAGACGACACCTTTTACGAATGTATGACTGTATTCCTTAACAATTCAGCCACACGCTTA
>NC_090260.1:11609551-11617051 GCF_037325665.1 Littorina saxatilis
AACACTATGTGTTACTCCATACCCCGCGCCCTCCATGGAACTTCTTGACCCCAACATATTGCCCAATCGGTAGAGGCGCTGGCTTTAAAACCGGTTGTTACTATCAGCGTGGGTTCAACCCCCAAGTTCGGCTGGGAGTTTGCCCAGTCGGTAGAGGCGCTGGCTTTAAAACCGGTTGTTACTATCAGCGTGGGTTCAACCCCCAAGTTCGGCGCGGGATGTGTATCCCAGAGTAAACTGTGTGCAGACTCTCCTAGGTGTCCGAACACCCCCGTGTGCACGCATGCGCACGATAAAGATCCCAGGGTCACAGCGAAAGCCTCAGGCCTTGGAAACACGAATACATGCATGCAAAAATATGGAGCCCGGGTGTCCGTTCGGCCAACAGCCAAAAAAGTAACCATTACAGCACTGACCCAAGACGACCCAGCCCGGCCCCTAGCCAGTTTCAGGTCTCCTCTAACTCATAACTCATAACTCATAACTCATAACATTTTATTGATCCAACAAAGGAAATTAAATTGGTCATCAGCACATATAGGTCATTAATTAATAATTATAAAAGAGTAAGAGAAGAAAATTCATAAAACCCATGATAAAAAAACTACAATACCCTTTTTTCTTGCACACATGACACACCGACACACCAACACACATGCATACATACCTACATACATACCTACATACATACATACATACATACATACATACATACATACATACATACATACATACATACATACATACATACATACATACATACATACATACATACATACATCCATACATACAAACATACATCCCATGTTAAAGTGTAGTTAAGAACATCACAGTAATTATATCATTGTTTGGATTAACAGATAAGTTTTTATGTAAATGATGATAACAACAATCCATAATTAACGCCAGCTGTCTACACCCCCCCCCCCCCCCCCCCCCCCCCCCCCACGCATTTTTATTTTGATACAAAGCCGGGTTTTCCCGTGTAACATGCCCCAAATGGCTTCTTTGCCGTGAGGGCGTAAAACTTAAATTTTCTCTTTCTACTGAGCTAAACAGTTCGGGTTGGGGTTATAGTTATGTCACTACACATCAGGAATATTTTAAAAGAATTGTTTGCGCGCCGCTCTGTAATTCAAATTTGAAACGGCTGTGTTTGAGTGGTATTTGGAGACTGTGACTTTCCATTCGGGAGTTCGGTTTGGGGGTTTACTGGATGGCTACACACTCAGCACAGCCAATGTCCCTAAAAACGTTTTAAGGTCCAATTCGCCAGAAAACGTTTCCAAAATGGCTCCTTAGATAACACATCTTTAAACTCTCACCCCACCTGTTTGTCTGTCTGTCTGTTTGTCTGTCTGTCTGTTTGTCTCGCTCTCTCTCTTTCTCACTGCTTACTCCCCCCCTCCCCCTCTCTCTCTCCCGTCTCTCCGTCTCACTCCGTGGCAATTTGGCGTTCAGGTTTGGATTATGAAAACACACAGGAGACAGTATTCATCAATAATTTCAAGTGGTATGACTTGCATTTTAACTGGGATGTATTGTTTTATTTATTCGATTTGCTCATGTTATTTTCAGGAACCGGAGATGGAACCTTTTTTTAAAATTCCAAATCAATGTCACGTAGTTATTATTACTGCCCTTCATACCCTTCTAAAGTATTGTCGAATATACTACCTCCTTTCTGTTTCCTTACACTTTACCGAAGGATCCCAAAAAAGACTGCGAACGTTCCAAAATTGAGAATAAAAAAACAAGACATGCAGGTTATTGGAAAGTTAAATTATTGACAAAACAAAACAAAACGATCCCCCGGGGGCTTAATTCTATTATTGTGCTTTGGCTGAACCGCAGATTGTCACGGATGACTGAGTAAGTTGGAAGCAAAATCAATCCCTGAACAGAATGCTGCCTGGCGCAAAATTTACCTTGCTTAAGGGCAGAATATACCTGCGCAGTTTCAGCGGCACAGACGACGCACTGCATATTATTGATGCCGCGATAGGGATTATGACGAGTACTTGGCCTGTTTTCCTTTCATGCAACGTGTAGCGGGCTGGGATAATCTGCAGTGCGTCGTCTGTCCTGCTGAAGTTACATAATATTATGTGAGCGCCGGTGTCACGAACTGAAAACTCTGCCTGAACAATCCTTCTCATTGCGGTCAATGCGCATGCGCTAACATGGGGAGATTAATCAGGTCGTGAACAACCTAACCCTAACCCTTACCCTAACCCTTACCCTAATCCTAACCCTAATCCTAACCCTAACCTATGGTTCATTCGGTCAAAGGGTCGCATATTTTAAGTCCAAGATTGGCGCATGCGCATTGACCGCAATGAGAAGGATTGTTCAGCAGAGGTTTCAGTTCGTGACACCGGGCCTAAGCTGCAGTGCGTCGTCTGTCCTACTGAAGTTATTATGTGAGCGCCAGTGTAACACGAGAAAATTACTCCCAAGAGATTTTTACTCCGGAGTAAACATTTCGTACGAAAAAGTTACTCCCTTTACGAAAAAAGCACTCCCCCATTACACTAGAAAATTACTCCCCAAGACAGGTGAGTTCCGAGTAAACATTTCGTACACAAATGTTACTCCCCTGACGAATAAATAACGAATAAATTACTTCACCCCAACACAAGCAATTTAACTTCCCATGCCAGGTGTACGAAATGTTGACTCCCTTGTCCCCTGTTAGTCTTGGTGGTGGGTGGAAGGAGGGTAGCGCGAGATCACTTATTGGCATTATCCCTTCACCCGCATCCCATTTTTGCGTACGAGATTTTTACTGGAAGTAAAAAAAATAGGGAGTAAAAATTTCGTGGAGGGAGTAATTTTTTCGTGCCTTGGGGAGTTCTTTTCTCGTACGAAAAGTGCACTCGGAGTAAGAATTTCGTACGAAATATTTACTCCGGAGTAAATTTTTCGTGGAGTAAAAATGTCGTGTTACACCGGGCCTTAGCAAATGATCAAGGTCTGGTGACCATGGAGAAAGGAAACCGCCTCGGGGCGAAAACAGCCTGAGATTTTTTAATTTTTTATTTGGCTTTATTAATATGTTTTGTTTGTTTCCCTGGTATAATGACGTCAGTGGTGTGTGTTATTGATTTTCTGCATGGAGTCTGTGTATATGAAACCTCTGTGGCAGTGTGCAAGTACTGTCGTCCTAGTCGTTGGGTGTGCAGCCGCAGTTTTGCATTTTTGGGGGGTTGTATTTTCTTTTCCATTATTGTTATATCCCGTTGCTGGGAAACTCGGGTCGCTTCCTTCCAGTGGAAAGCTATTTCTTGGGGATAAATCTTTTTTTTCCGAGAGCAATGAAAAAGCATTCTCGTCCTTTTTACATTTAGTCAAATTTTGACTAAATGTGTTAACATAGACGGGGAATCGAGACGAGGGTGTGGTGTATGTGTGTGTGTGTGTGTGTGTGTGTGTGTGTGTGTGTGTGTGTGTGTGTGTGTGTGTGTGTGTGTGTGTGTGTGTGTGTGTGTGTGTGTTTGTGTGTGTGTAGAGCGATTCAGAGAAATCTATTGGACCGATCTTCATGAAACTTTACATGAACGTTTTTGGGTTGATATCTCCACAAGTAGTAATTTCCCTCTCTCTCTCTCTCTCTCTCTCTCTCTCTCTCTCTCTCTCTCTCTCTCTCTCTCTCTCTCTCTCTCTCTCTCTCTCTCTCTCTCTCTCTCTCTCTCTCTCTCTCTCTCTCGCCCAAAATAGGGAAAGACTAATTAAGACTTAAAAAGAAGTAACAAATGAGTAATGTAATTAACATGGGTGAACTAATACAGTGTGTATAAAAACTCGTAGATTTATAGCATATGAGGAAATATCGAGAGTAAATAATTCATGAAAGCATTCATAATTTGGCTTACGTTGAAAAAGCTAGCAGCAACAAGAATCTTATAACCTAGGCACAACCAACCCGTGCCACTAAATGTTTTGAAACGGAGGTGGGACCCGGTGGTTTTGTTTGGCTGTTTTTTCCGTTTATGTCTTGGTTGCTTGCTTGCTCGCTTGCTCGATTTTTGTACTTATTTATTTTTGTTTCATTGATTTCAAATAGGACAAGCCTCAAATACACAACAACAACAACAACAACAACAAAAACAACAACAACAACAACAATAACAACAACAGCAACAGCAAAAACAGCAACAGCAGCAACAGCAACAGCAAAAACAGCAACAGCAACAACAACAACACGTGAGCACACTGGAATAAGGAAAACCGGATACAAGTAATACGAAAAGAAACAATATCGTCATCCATAACAGCAACAGCACCATCTACAACAACAACAACAACAACAACAACAACAACAACAACAACAACAACAACACCACCACGTGGGCACACTGGAATAAGGAAAACAGGATACAAGTCACACGAAAACAAACAATATCTTCATTCATAACAGCCAGTATCCGTGTTTGTTAAATACCCAGGCCACTACCCGTTCATGTTTGTAAACATCCTCTTCCTCATTTCCAAATCGTGTGCTATTCATGAATTTGTGTTCATATCTATTTTTACCTAAAAGAATCACGACTCAAATTATCACAAGCACTCAACAGGCATCAAAATGCGTATTTGAATGTCCATGCCAACACGCTAGAAACATAAAACACAAATGCACACACATATATATACACACAAACACGCTCACATACACAGACAGACAGCCAGACAGCCAGACAGCCAGACAGACACAGACACACACACACACACACACACAAACACGCTCACATACACAGGCAGACAGACAGACAGACAGACAGACAGACAGACACACACACACACACACACAGATAGACACAGGCAGACAGACAGACAGACAGACAAATCAGACCGACCGACAGACAGACAGACAGACAGACGGACAGACACACACAGACACACACACACTGACACACACACACACACACACACACACACACACACACACTCACACACACACACACCCTCACACACACACACACACACACACACACACACTCACACACACACACTCACACACACACACACTCACACTCACACACACACACACACACACACACACACACACACACACACAGACACACATACAAACACTCACCCTCACACACACACACACACACACACACACACACACACACACATACACACACACACACACACACACACACACACACATACAAACACCACGTATTCGCTTTTTTCATTCATCATCTTCTCCTCCTCCTCCTCCTCATTTCACTCCTCTTTTTGAGAACTTCTTCCTCCTCCTCCTCCTCCCCTCCACCTCCTCCCCCTCCTTCTCTCCTCCTCCTCCTCCTCCTTCTTCTTTGTTGTTGTCCTCTTGACCAAGACAGACACACAGACACGAAGCCTGCCCCCGGCCCCACACAAACAAACACACGGTGTTGGGGAGATTATAGAATTACTTCGTGTCCCACAGATTCTCTCAAGTCCATGGCAAATATGCTTCACGTTTTTAATTCCTGGTAACTCTCTTGACCGCCCGTCGTCGTGTTCACACCTTGGATCATCCGGGTTCAACCCTCCATGAAACGGGCAAGACGAGACTTGTGGTTAGTGGTCAATTTGCTGACCGCCAAACTGAAAGTCTTTAAAGCCTGTCCTTAACTGGACGAAGTCGATTTCGCGTAGCTCACTTCGCGAAGCTGCCGGTGTAACACGAGAAAATTACTCCCACGAGATTTTTACTCCGGAGTAAACATTTCGTACGAAAAAAGTTACTGCCTTTACGAAAAAAGCACTCCCCCATTACACGAGAAAATTACTCCCCGAGACAGGTGAGTTCCGAGTAAACATTTCGTACAAAAATGTTACTCCCCTGACGAATAAATAACGAATAAATTACTTCACCCCAACACAAGCAATTTAACTTCCCATGTCAGGTGTACGAAATTTTTACTCCCTTGTCCCCTGTTAGTCTTGGTGGTGGAAGGGGTGGAAGGAGGGTAGCGCGACATTCGTGTGCGCGAGATCACTTATTGGCATTATCCCTTCGCCCGCATCCCATTTTTGCGTACGAGATTTTTACTGGAAGTAAAAAAAATGGAGAGTAAAAATTTCGTGGAGGGAGTAATTTTTTCGTGCCTTGGGGAGTTCTTTTCTCGTACGAAAAGTGTACTCGGAGTAAGAATTTCGTACGAAATATTTACTCCGGAGTAAATTTTTCGTGGAGTAAAAATTTCGTGTTACACCGGAACAAGAATTTGTCCCTTAATTGAACTACTTTCAGCATAGCTTTGCGAAGTCCAAGGGAATTCAGTCTTCGGGTTCGAGTGTGATTTCTATGTCCATCTTGAAATCAAAAAGCACTCTTCTGACAAAAAGAACAACTTCGTAGCAGAGCTACGGCGTAGCTTCGCATGTCAAAACTTGCAAAGCGAAGTAGTGGACTTCGCCGTAGCTGCGGGTTTTCGATATAAAGACTTCGCGTAGCTTCGCCAAGTGGCAAGTCGACTTCGTGCTCAATTAAGGACGGGTTTAGGGCGAATACCACGTTCCAGAGAAGACGGCCCTATTTCACACGCGAACCGAACTGTACATGGTGGTGCCATAAGTATTGCATTTGGAAAACATATACATGTCTCTATGTGCCACAGGATTTGTATATCTGACGTCGGATGTTTGTATGTTCCATAAGCATTGCATTTGGAACACATATGCATGTCTCTATGTGCCACATGTATTGTATATGGGACGACGGATGTTTGTATGTGCCAAAAGTATTGCATATCGAAAGACGTATTCATGTATGTACCATAATTAAGTATTGCATATAAGAAACGGATGTTTGTATGTGCCATCATTATTGCATATCCGAAGATGTATTCATGTATGTGCCATAAGTATTGCATATTGGACGACGTATGTCTGTATGTGCCATGGGTATTGCATAGTGGACAACGTATGTCTGTATGGCCTTAAGTTTTGCATATCTGAAAACGTATGTCTGTATGTGCCAAAAGTATTGCATATCGAAAGACGTATGTCTGTATGTGCCATAATTATTGCATATCCGAAGATGTATTAAATGTTATGTGCCATAAGTATTGCATATCGAAAGACGTATGTTTGTATGTGCCAAAAGTATTGCATATCGGAAGAAGTATGTATGTATGTGCCATAAGTATTCCATATCCGAAGAAGTATTCATTGATGTGCCAAAAAGTATTGCCTAGCTTACAACAGATTTCTGCATATCCCAAAAGTATTGTATATCGGAAGACGTATGTCTGTATGTGCCATAAGTCATACATTAAGGAACACGTAAATAGTTGTTTGTGTCGTGAATATTGCCTTAAGAAAACGAGTCTGCATGTGCCATCAGCTTTGCATATCGGAAGACGTTTGTTTGTATGTGCCAGCATTATTGCATATCAAAAGACGCGTTTCTCTTTTATGTCTGAATGTATTTGTGCGCATTTGTGTCAATTTGTATGCGCAGTCTCGTGAACGCAAGCGTGTATTTGGCAATGCGCATGT
>NC_090260.1:11627051-11652894 GCF_037325665.1 Littorina saxatilis
TCGAATCGCAAATAATGAAGAGCCTTTCTCCGAGTTCAAATGAGGTCTCTCTGAAAGATCATCACTGTTCAGATTAACGCTACACTGGAATTTACCAACAGAAATTAAAATGCGTGTGACGAAAGCACGACACACTTGAGACACCCCACACAAAAGTAGATCTTTACTGTGCACGACCTGACCACACAGTTATGCCTATTCAAATGCGCATTGCAAAATGTGCGTTAGGAATCTTCTTTTTTCTATGGCGGTACTGACAATATCGTTATTGAAACAATCCCAGTGCACTAAGGGATTTATAGAGCAAATCTCGAAAATAATTATTGAACTCAGCGCTATGCGCTTCGTTCAATAATGAATTTTCTCGATTTGCTCTATAAATCCCTTAGTGCACTGGGATGTCTCAATAACTTAAATAACAAGAGGCGAAGCCTTCAAGGCTCCCGTAAGAAATCAACAAACAGTAACATAACACAAACTCACTCACTCCGTAACACACACAGAATAGTCAGGTTATAAATACAAGCCACTTTACCTATGCAGCATGGTGACCCTACAATATGCGAAACATGTCGACTGCAGCAGCCTGGTTCTTAAAATAATTCTGACGGTCAACACAGCCAGAAATGCCAACAAAGACAAGAAAGCTGTTGCAAGGTAAGCTTACCAAACGTTACATAGCGAATCATATGATAGTGCGTAAACAGCAAACAGTAGATCTACAATCAAAGAGAGGATCGAGTCTGGAATGAAACGCGATACAGATCTAGCATTCAAAAACTGTCTTTCACGTTCAAGGAAGTTGTTGCAAAGTACTTAAGACGAAACACTGTACATAAGGATTCCCATTGTAGTTTCTTTGCCATGACAGTGCATGTTTTGAATCTGAGGAAAAAATCGTGATCATTTTGACTTTGAGAACAGATTCATTCTGTTTCCTTATATCTGCATGTTCAAGTAAATGGTGGACAGTTTTTTTCGGGCAGAGTAAACTTAACTTGAGACTCTACTGCAAGTCTTGAAATTCACATAAATCGAACCACGAGCAAAGACATCCAAACATTACAGGCACTTTAGATCAACTCATTTCACTAGAGGTGACTGCCTAGCACTGTGTTTGACATCCGTGTCTGCTGAAATAAAAAGAAATTAAAACAAAACGGATTAACAGTAGGTGACACGTTATGAGAGTGGGAGACACTAGATCTGTCTCTGAACTTACCGGGATACGGCTGCAAGATCGACACTGACTGCCGCGCTTTCGACAGCTCTTCCTCGCGTGGACATTGGAAACACGCTGTGCAGATCAAATTGTAGGAAATCTCCCTTTGGTATCTTCTTTATTTACTTTTCTGGAGCTTAGAAACCGAACAACATAAAATCGTCTTCCCCGGCGAATCGGCGAGGTGAGAACTGGACCACAATCCTTCGCGCGACCCCTGACCTGATCTTGACACCTGACCTGCCGTCTGCATGCCAAACACGACACAAACCAGTCAACTGCTTGTACCCCTTCAAAACCCCCCACCACCCGTTTTCTTTGGATACACGCTTTAACTACACACATGCCGACACAATGTTGATCATTGCTTCAATAATTTGAAGATGGTGCTTGAAAATTAACCACGTGAAATGAGTATTTCGGTGTTTAGCCAAAAATGTTAAAGTTTCTACCACAGACATACACACATACATACATACGCACGCACGCACGCACGCACGCACGCACAGACAGACAGAGTTTACCATCGCATAGGCTACACTTACGTGAGCCAATAATAATGGTGATTTCTATAGCGCTTTCGAACACACAAAGCGCTTTACAACAGCAATAACAACATCATTACCAGAATGACGCCATTGACGGAATAGAACACAATCATAAACACTTTACAACAAAAACCAAAAACAAAACATAAATGTTACAAAAATCCAGAGGCTCTTACAGGAACGAACTCTCAGTATACACAACAATTATGATGCACACACACACACACACACACACACACCCACACATGTCCACACACACGCACACACACACACACACACACACACACACACACACACACACACACACACACACACACACACACACAGTAAACATTGTTCATCCGAAAGTGCACATTCACAGGGTCGCGACAACTACATCATCATAGAATGCTTCTCTGAAGAGGTGAGTCTTGAGATTTCAGGGGCGGATCAGTTCATTTTATGGGGGGGGTTTCCAAAAGTATATTGTGAAGATATGGGTGTGAAGGCGCGAAGCGCCGAGCCGACGGCGCAAAGCGCCTAGCTTGCTAGGGGGGTCCGGGGGCATGCCCCCCCGGAAAATTTTGTAAAAAAGGATGCAAAATGGTGCAATCTGGTGCATTTTGAGGATGATCATTACCAGTTTCAGGCAGCAGATTTTGTCACTGATTAATACCCCAAAAAAACACCATTTAAAAAAAAAAATTTTGGCTGGGGGGGGGTTTCCGGAAACCCCTGAAACCCCCCCCTCGTCCGCCCCTGGATTTGCTTTGAAAGAAGGCAGAGATGGACTGAGACGTAGAGACAAAGGGAGTTTGTTCCAGATATGATCAGCTGCGACTGAAAGACAGCGGCCACCATGATCGTCCCTCTGATACTTAGGAGCTTTGACAAATTTATTTTGGGAGGCAGAGCGGACAACCCTTTCAGGATTGTTTTTCTGCACGAGATCGGACAGGTACTGTGGAGCCGTGCCCGCGGCAATTTGATAGAATATGCAGCAGATCTTGTATTTAATTCTTTGTTCGACTGGAAGCCAATGTAGCTGTTTGAGTAGAGGCGTGACGCTTTGTTTCATAGGTGTTCGAAACACGAGTCTAGCGGCAGCGTTCTGGACTAGTTGCAGGGGCTTGGTGACAGATTTGGGACATTCAGCGAGCAGTGAATTACAGTAGTCTAATCTAGAGAGTATGCCGGAACAGACTAGTCTTTTGGTTGCGTCTTCGGTAAGGTACTGTCGAATGGAACCTATACGCCGGATCTCCATTCGCGCTGCTTTACATGTTTGGACTACATGCTGTTTCATGCTAAGATCTTTGTCAAAAAAGACTCCGAGATCACGGGATGTATCCGAGAACTTGATGTCAATATTGTTCAAAGAGATGGCCTGTGGGAGTTCTGAAATAGACTTAGCATGGGTAGGGGTGGAGTATGAAAAACGCATAGCTTCAGTTTTGTCGTCATTTAGTTTGAGTTTGTTCTCTTCCATCCATGCCCCGACATCTCTCACACACTCCTGTAGCGACAGAACCAAATCTGGGTACTTGTCATGTGATGCAGAATGATTGATCTGCGTATCATCTGCGAAGATTTCGTGTAGCACACAATGATTCTCTATGAGAGTTGTCAGCGGTGTTGTGTACATAATGAACAGCACCGGGCCTAACACAGAACCTTGAGGAACACCAAACACAAGAGAGGTTTCAGCAGATTGTTGGCCATCGATCAGAACAAACTGTTTCCTGTCTGAGAGATAATTTTGAATCCAAGAGAGAGCCATCTCGCTAATGCCAAAGTAGTGCTCTAAAACAACAGAGAGAATGAAAACTAATGAGAACAGACAGACAGACAGACAGACAGACAGACGCACACGCACGCACGCACACGCACACACACACACACACACACACACACACACACACATACATACACACGCACATACACACATACACACACACACATACACACGCACACACACACACACACACATACACACGCACACACATGTATGTGCGTAAGTACGTGCGTGAGAGCGTGTATGTCTGTATGTTTCTGTGTCTGTGTGTACGCACGCGCTTTGCACAGTCGGACAGTATTGCGAGCAGGTTCAGTGTTCGTGATTTTATATTTCGATTCGGCGAGTTTGGTTTTGTTCGAAGTTTGTTTTAGAGAACATCTGTTATATAGGCCATAAACAACGCATACACCCAAAAGTCTTTGCCTGTTTGATCTAATGTTTATTCACCTGTACAATCATTTTCTTGGGACGAACTTAAGGTGTGTTGTAACTCCCAGGTGCGAGGGATTTTTACATGTATGTCCTTCCTTTCCCAGCCATTCAGGCAGTCAAACTCTGTTTTCGGAAATACGGCATGCGGAAATACTGCTACTTTTGCGTCCTTTGTTTCATTACCCACCGTACTCTGACATCGATGGCAGGGTCTTTTCCGTGCGCACTAGGTCTTGCGAGTACACACGACAGGGGTCTGTATGTATAATTATGTTGACCTGGAAGATCGGAAAAAACTGACATCCTTTTTCTCACCAGGCGGAAGCCCGATATCTTAACGGCTCACTCCTTCAATTAAATGAAAACACGTCGGATCACTATCTCCAGTCTGACCAGGGATTTACATGGGATAAGACCATCCTTACACTAAAACACGTCGGATCACTATCTCCAGTCTGACCAGGGTTTTACATGGAATAAGACCATCCTTACACTAAAACACATCGGATCACTATCTCCAGTCTGACCAGGGTTTTACATGGGA
Source organism: Littorina saxatilis (assembly GCF_037325665.1). Classification (NCBI taxonomy): domain Eukaryota; kingdom Metazoa; phylum Mollusca; class Gastropoda; order Littorinimorpha; family Littorinidae; genus Littorina; species Littorina saxatilis. The sequence continues at coordinate 11,631,575 of NC_090260.1, forward strand.
TAAGACCATCCTTACACTAAAACACATCGGATCACTATCTCCAGTCTGACCAGAGTTTTACATGGGATAAGACCATCCTTACACTAAAACACGTCGGATCACTATCTCCAGTCTGACCAGGGTTTTACATGGGATAAGACCATCCTTACACTAAAACACGTCGGATCACTATCTCCAGTCTGACCAGGGTTTTACATGGAATAAGACCATCCTTACACTAAAACACGTCGGATCCCTATCTCCAGTCTGATCTGGGTTTTACATGGGATAAGACCATCCTTACACTAAAACACGTCGGATCACTATCTCCAGTCTGACCAGAGTTTTACATGGGATAAGACCATCCTTACACTAAAACACGTCGGATCACTATCTCCAGTCTGACCTGGGTTTTACATGGGATAAGACCATCCTTACACTAAAACACGTCGGATCACTATCTCCAGTCTGACCAGAGTTTTACATGGGATAAGACCATCCTTACACTAAAACACGTCGGATCACTATCTCCAGTCTGACCTGGGTTTTACATGGGATAAGACCATCCTTACACTAAAACACGTCGGATCACTATCTCCAGTCTGACCTGGGTTTTACATGGGGTAAGACCATCCTTACACTAAAACACGTGATACTAATGGACACTTATTAATCATCCCCTCTCACCAGAGTTCACGGCGATGTACGATAGCAACAGCGTGCACACACACACACACACGCACACACACACACACACACACACACGCACAAACACACACACAAACACACACACACACACACACACAAACACACACACACAAACACACACACACACACAAACACACACACACACAAACACACACACACACACACGCACACACACACACACAAACAAACACACACGCACATACACAAACACACATATACACTCTAAACAAAAGTGTTCCACTCCTGAACACCCTTTCTGTAACCACTTCTTAACACCCTTTTAGTAGAACACTTTTGGAACACTTTTGGAACACAAAAAGTGTTCTATACACAAAAAAGTGTTCCAAAAGTGTTCCAAAAGTGTTCCAAAAGTGTTCACATCTGAACACTTTTAAGTGTTCACCCTGCTGTAACCACTTCTGAACACATAAAAGTGTTCAGGTCAACACTTTTAGAACACTTTTGGAACACTTTTGGAACACTTTTAGAACACTTTCAGAACACTTTTGGAACACTTTTGGAACACTTTCAGAACACTTTCAGAACACTTTTGGAACACTTTTGGAACACTTTTAGAACACTTTTGGAACACTTTTGGAACACTTTTAGAACACTTTTGGAACACTTTCATCCTGCACTGTCATACAATTCAGAAAGACATTAAAATCAAATTTTGTGAGCAAAGAAGCATTTTTAATTGACAAAAAGAAATGTCTGCAGCAGTCGCAGAACAAACGGGTCTGGGGTAGGAATTGTTGAACACATAATATACCGAGCAACAAAATTCGTCATTGTTTGATTGACAAAATCTTCATCAATTATAGAGTTAGAATTATTAAACTACAAAAGTTTAATGAAGGCATGTTTGACCTTGCTTTTGTGTGATTATTTTGATGCTGTGACTGTTTTAACACACGGGACAAGCAGGTTTATCGTAAAACACATAATGCGCGCTCGCAGCGCGTGCAAGTAGAGCAGGAGAAATCTGATGTGTGAGATGTGTTCACTAATGCATTAGCAACCAAAAGAGACCATGGCACGCTTGCTGCCAGTCTCACTTTTGAAACAGCCAGGATGCCAAGATTGACACCACCAAAATGCCAGGTCGATTTAAAGCTGGGGGTGATCCAGAAGCGCTGGCATGTGCTTTCAACGTGCATGTGTCAACAGTTTATCACCTTCTGCAATGTTCTGGTGACATTGGAAGCACTGCAGTTATGCAACGCGGTAGATTTTTTCGCATTACCCCAATAAGACAAGATCGCAATTTCCTTCCACAACGTCTTCGACATCGATTCAATTCAGCCCCTGACAATACCAGGAACATCACTGGAAGCAACCAGTGTCCGATCAGTGGCCAGAGAACGCGATGAAGGCTGACTGAGCGAGACCTCCAAAACTTCGTTTTGTCCCGTGTGTTGAAACAATCGCAGCATCAAAATACTCACGCAACAGCTGTGTCAAACATGCCTTCATCAAAATGTTGTGGTTTGATAATTCTAACTCCATAATTGTTCGAGATTTTGTCAATCAAACATTGCAGAATTTTTTCGCGTTTCTTTTGTTGCTCGGTATATGTTGCTATTAAATAATATGAACGGAGCTCTGGTAAACCCCATCTTGAAAGTTCACACACGAAAGTCCGATAACAAAAACACCCTTCAGAGTTGGGAGGATTCCAGGCCCTTTGTCTTTGGTTTAGTTTTCAACTCGCTGTCCGGAACATCCTGTTCGAAATAAAAGTGAGTTTTAGAACATGATGCATTTCCAAATCTTAACAGGTTTGTACTTAATTGATAACACTGAAGTGTAAATCTTAACTAATAGTGGACTTCTTCTTGCTGTCAGCAGATCTCCAACAATCGCAGTTTCAGGTAAACTTTTTTTTATTCCAGAACGGGCATAGGTCACATAACAGAGAACAAATACGTCACGTCCAATTCGCTCTCACCTTCCCAACACACAATGACACTCGCATGCACGCACATGCACACACGACTGAATGTAAAAAGTAATCCCTCTTGAAGCAGGAGTCTGTCCCTAAGAACAAAAAGTAGAATTAAAATAGGTCTTTCGCAAGGATTTCATTAGCGCATGGCCACTCTGGAAAATGGCACTCTACAAATTGTTTATATAAGGTAAGCAGTAAACCGTACTGCTAATGTGGCGAGGCCTTGAGCACGCCCGTTTTCCTTAACTCGTTCTTAACCTATGTGAACCCAGGGAAAACACCTTGTCAACAATCACTGGAAGCCAAAGATCACTGTCGCAATTAATCGTGAACTCCGATGAGTTTTAGTTCAAAGAAAAGGGTGTCATATTGAATGCACCCTCTAGTAATCCGTTTGTAAAGAAACTACCTAAGTTTTGTTGGTTTGATCTAAATAATGAATTATAAGGAAATCATTTATTATGTAATGTATTCTATATTATAGAATGCATTCTATAACGTCCCGAACTGCCTTCTATGATAAAATGCATTCTATTTCTATTTACACAAAATACCAAAATGCTTTTTATGATAGAATGCGTTCTTTAACGTCCTGAAATGCATTATAATTTATATGCATAATGTCCCGAAACTACAACAGGCCAGCCCCGCAAAGAAAAGCAGAACTACACACACACACACACACACACAGCCACACACACGCACAGAGAGAGAGAGAGAGAGAGAGAGAGAGAGAGAGAGAGAGAGAGAGAGAGAGAGAGAGAGAGAGAGACAGAGAGAGAGACAGAGAGAGAGACAGAGAGAGAGAGAGAGAGACAGAGACAGAGACAGAGAGAAAGAGAGAGCTGTGTGTGAGAGTGTTTGTAGATCTGCTTTCGAAGCAGGGACCATACCGAGCTGGCCTGTAGAAGTTTTGTGGCGCTTTATGGAATGCATTCTATCATAAGAATGCATTCTATCATAAGAATGCATTGTTGGACGTTATAGAATGCATTCTATAATAGAATACATTTCTGGGCAAATGACAAGTATGATTGAATGCATTCTATATTATACAATGTTTTCTATTTTATAGAATGCATTCTATAAATATAGAATGTGTTCTATGATATGGAATGCATTCTTTAAAATAAAATGCATTCTAATTTCTATCATAATTTTCTAAAATATTTCATTATTTAGATCAAACTAACCAAAACTTACAAACGGATCGCTTTTAACTCACGTGATCTCAAGCTAAACCTACGTGAACCGAAGGAAAACACCTTGTCAGCGACCATTGGAGGCCAGCGATCACTGTCAAAACCAATCATAAACTCCGATGAGAATATTTTCAAAAGAAAAGGGTGTCATATTGAATGCACCCTGCATACACTGTTAGCGGCAATGGCAGATCCAAGCGGATCAGCAGCGTGTTGTCTGTTGGCCATGCTTTGACTAAAGCTGGCCTCAGTGTTTACGGCACTACTCTACCATAACGAATGGAAATTCTGAGTACACTTAGTTCAGGAAAACATTTTATCATTGCAGGCCTCAGCACTCACTGAACTTAAAAATATGTATATTTTTCCACCTTTTAAGGAGAAGACTGCAAAATAAGGCAGCATTCTCAAAATGTAACTGCGCTGTATCCCACAGAAAGCTTAAACTTACATGAAGTGCATCCACAAGGTTTCGTCGCATTACTGTTAGCTCCATCTCCAGAAAGTGAACTGCCTCAGCCAAGCAGTATGGTTCCTGCACACACAAGATGCATGTTAAGAAATCAAACACTGTTTTATAGTATGCAAGCCAGATAGGCCTACCGTGCATCCCCCCCAGGGGTTGGTAAGACTGGTCTAGAAATGATCCCTAGAGTATCCTGAACACGAAACAAAAACTTTAACAGCAAAAAGTTGGGATGCTTAGGAGTTACAGCCCTTGACGTAAGGGTACCCTCTTGTGCGCTTACTGCGGCCGTTCGAAGTTTACTGTGAATCAACTGCTGTAAATGAACAAGAAATCATGTTCTTTTGATCCCAATTTTTGAGTCACTTGAGAAAAAGTGACTCTATGTAATCGGTCAGTGTTAGTCTGTCCGGCCGGCCGGCCGTCCGGCCGGCCGTCCGTAGACACCACCTTAACGTTGGACTTTTCTCGGAAACTATCAAAGCGATCGGGCTCATATTTTGTTTAGTCGTGACCTCCAATGACCTCTACACTTTAACGATGGTTTCGTTGACCTTTGACCTTTTTCAAGGTCACAGGTCAGCGTCAAAGGAAAAATTAGACATTTTATATCTTTGACAAAGTTCATCGGATGTGATTGAAACTTTGTAGGATTATTCTTTACATCAAAGTATTTACATCTGTAGCCTTTTACGAACGTTATCAGAAAAACAAGGGAGATAACTAGCCTTTTCTGTTCGGCAACACACAACTTAACGTTGGGCTTTTCTCGGAAACTATAAAAGTGACCGGGCTCAAATTTTATGTGAACGTGACTCATTGTGTTGTGAATAGCAATTTCTTCCTGTCCATCTGATGCCTCATATAATATTCAGAACTGCGAAAGTGACTCGATCGAGCGTTTGCTCTTCTTGTTTTAATTTAGTTGTCAGTGAACCTGGTAGAACCTTGAGTAATCTCTGTTATTGGTCAACAGTTTGGCATCAGTAGTGCCTGTGTCACGATACGAGATTACCCCCGAAATGAGTTTACCCTCCGAAGTTCCACTTTGTACAAAAGTAGCATATATTCTGTATAATTTTGACTGTTAAACAGTATAAATCGGCTCTAAACGACATTGTGGTAGCTGTAAAGACATCGCAGTACAATAGTGCGTCTCCATTGATTAAAAATTAACAAAATATTACTGCCCAGGTCGGCCATTGCTTGCAACATGTGCCGCCATTGCTCGTCTTCGCTAAAATTCCAATTTCAAGGGCTTTGTGGACTATTGTAACCTGTGTTGTATCCACAGGTACGACAATGTCGTTCATAGACAATTTATACCGTATAACAGTCGAAATTATTCAGAATATCTGCTACTTTTGTACAAAGTGGAACTTCTGAGGGCAAACTATAGTTACGGGGGTGCTGGATGACAAAGGCACGAGTGACTTCTTCAGAGACTATGAACAGTATAGAGAAGATGTCAGGCAAGGAAAACACGGGAAAACTCCCCAGTTCTGGATGTCCTATATGGACCACATCTGGCATGTACTGTCTCTCTTGTATGCTGTGAAAGCGAATGACTTTGAGTTGTATGCCCAGTGCTTATTGGCGATGCCTGATCTTTTCTTCAGCTTTGGGGGACAAAACTATGCAAGGTACCTCACCTTCTTTGGACTCTTCATCGCCAACATTGAGCTCTCACACCCAGGTTCCACCGAGCTGCTAAAGCAAGGGGCATTCAGCGTGGCAAGGTCTTTCATTCCTGGCAACAGATGTGCCGTTGACAAAACGATGGAGGAGACGTTTATGCGCAATGCGAAGAGCAAAGGAGGAGCAGCCGCAGCTGGTGCAGGTCTCACTGGAATTGCTTCAAACTATCCAGCCTACCAAAAGTGGGTGAGGACAACCCACCAAAGAACAAAGTACATGCAAGTGACTATGGACATGGCTGGAATGACAAAGGATAGTGAACTGGACACTCAACACCGTGACCTTCGTCCAACAGAAGTCACCAGGAGTGAAAAGAGTGTGGCACGAACACTTGCTGCAGTAGAAAGCTTCACCAACCCGTTTGAGGTTCATGACAAAGAGAAACTGATCATGCTGTCATCAGGTGCCCCAGTACCTGCTGAAATCGAGAAGGATGTCCTACGTGCAGAAGCAGCAGGCAGAAGCGAGAAGGAGAAGTTCATCACTGAGAGACTAGAAACCGGAGAACATTTCTTCGAGCCAGTGAAACGTCTCAAGCTGAAAGTCATGGCAGACACGTCAAAAAGAGTCACACTCAAGTCAACTCAAAACAAATTGACTGAATATAAGCACCAAGGAAATGTGGCCTTCCAACTTCTCGTGAAGTCTCAGGAAGGCGATCTGAACATGGATCTGAAAGAGCTCATGACCTATCAGCTGACTCCAGTCCCTTACAGCCTTGGGACAGCAGACAGTTATTTGGCTAAGACTGACAAGAGCGCTGCTTTTCACTATCTGACGAAGACTGTGGAAGACGCTGCCCCCCCCCCCCCCCCTGTTGATGAGACTCTAATGATCATCGATGGTAATGCAACATTTCACGCAATGCAACAAGTTCCTCCCAACTTTCGCCAGATCTGCCAGAAGCTCTACGACATGGTACCACCAGAAACTGACTTTGTATTCAGCACCGATATGTACCAAGACTGTTCTGTGAAATCCATGGAGCGAAAGAGAAGAGGGTCTGGTGACAAGATCATCCTGAAAGGGGATAGCACAAAGCGACCAGCAGACTGGAAGGCATTTCTGGCTAATGAAGATAACAAAGTGCAGTTCATTAAACTGCTACTGGATGTCTGGAGCAAGGATTCCTTTGCTGAAAAGCACAAGGAGAGAAACGTCGTTCTCGTCTGTGAAGGGCAAGCATTCAAGCTCTCATCAGCTGATGGTAGAAAGACTGAAAAACAAGAACTTCATTCCTTGTCGTCTACCCAAGAAGAAACAGACTCGCGTGTCATCCTCTACTCCAAGTATGGACAAGAGCAAGGGTACAAGTACATTCGTGTCAAGAGTCCTGACACAGATGTATTTTTCATCCTCCTGAACTTTGCCCCTCAGCTAGACGGTGTTACAATCCTGTTTGACACGGGCAAAGGCAACAAGAAGCGACTGATTGACATCAGTGACCTAGCCAGAGGACTTACACAGCCTTTCTGCACTGCACTGTTGTCTCTCCATGCTTTCACAGGCTGTGATTCAACCAGCGCCTTCAAGGGCAAAGGCAAAGTGAAGGCTGTGAAGGTTCTGCAGCAGAAGCCAGCATTTGTGAAGACGCTCGCTCAGCTTGGCAACACGTGGGACATGCAGGATGAAATAATTGATGACTTGGAGTCCTTCACATGCTGTATCTATGGCAGGTCACGATTCAGCAAGGTTAATGAGCTGAGTCATCACTTGCTGAAAGAGAAGTGTGGCGAAGAGGTGGTAAATGCCAGTCAGAATGTCGATTTGGCTACTTTGCCACCTTCTCGACGCAGTCTGAAGCAACATATTCGCCGCTGCAACTATCAAGTGGCCATCTGGAAGCGAGGTGACCAGCCTGTGCCAGACATTCCTAACCCCACAGAAGGTCATGGCTGGGTGATGAACAATGGCATTTTAGAGCCACTCTGGACAGAAGAGGAAGAAGAGCTGACCTTACCCCAGACTGTCATTGACGATCTCCTCAATGATGTCCCTGACTCAGATGCGGAAGAAGAGGAAGACGACACAGAGTGCTTCTTGCAGAATGGCCTGGATGACTCCAGCTCAGAAGACTCTGATTAAAATTAGAAACACTGAACAATACTTCGTGTGATTGCTTGTTCATTTACAGCAGCTGTTTCACAGTAAAATTTGAACGGCCGCAGTAAGTGCACGAGGGGGCACCCTTACATCAAGGGCTGTAACTCCTATGCATCCCAACTTTTTGCTGTTTAAGTTTTTGTTTCGTGTTCAGAACACTCTAAGGAACATATTTAGGCAAGTCCCGTCAACCCCTGGAGGGGTGCATGGTAGATTTCTTGTTCATTTACAGCAGTTGATTCACAGTAAACTTCGAACGGCCGCAGTAAGCGCACAAGAGGGTACCCTTACGTCAAGGGCTGTAACTCCTAAGCATCCCAACTTTTTGCTGTTAAAGTTTTTGTTTCGTGTTCAGGATACTCTAGGGATCATTTCTAGACCAGTCTTGCCAACCCCTGGGGGGGGGGTGCACGGTAGGTATACTTGGCTTGTGGACTACTACTGAAGTTCCACATCGTAGCAACACTGACAAGTGTTCTGATTCTCATACTTTTGTGTATTGTGAACCTGTGTATCAACATTTAGATTTCTGTCAAATGTGGAAGGAGAGGGGGCTGGCTGTGTGTGTGTGTGTGTGTGTGTGTGTGTGTGTGTGTGTGTGTGTGTGTGTGTGTGTGTGTGTCCACATATGAGTTTGGCGACTGTCTGGAGTGTTTTGCACGGAGATATTAATTTTGAAACAGAGTATTTCAGCAAATAGTATAATCAATGATTCCGCAACCGCCGGCACAATTGGCCTAGTGGTAAGGCGTCCGCCCGGTGATCGGGAGGTCGTGGCTTCGAACCCCGGCCGGGTCATACCTAAAACTTTAAAATTGGCAATCTAGTGGCTGCTCCGCCTGGCGTCTGGCATTATGGGGTTAGTGCTAGGACTGGTTGGTCCGGTGTCAGAATAATGTGACTAGGTGAGACATGAAGCCTGTGCTGCGACTTCTGTCTTGTGTGTGGCGCACGTTAAATGTCAAAGCAGCACCGCCCTGATATGGCCCTTCGTAGTCGGCTGGGCGTTAAACAAACAAACAAACAAAACTTATCAGATCAATTTGAAAGTCAATATTTCTCTGCAAAACTACACACTATATGCAAATGCAGGACATGCGTACCTTGGTAAACACGTCTGGGTTGCCGTCAGTGCCTCCTGTTCATCCTCAGTGCAATTCCGAAGAAATGTGCGCAGGTTACGCCCACATCGATTCGCCACATGGGCACATCAGCTCAAACGGCTTCCCAGTTCCCTGAAAGTGTGATAGATCTGTGAAATCAAATACAACCAAGCATGCATAGAATTATTCTAAATTGCGCACACAATCAACCTGGCCACTAGATCTATTATGATGAATGTTGTTCATTAATGTATGCTGTTTTTAGCCTACCGCTTCACTTTATCTAGCGTGCAGATCGTACATCTATGATCTAACCAAAGGAAGAAGAAGAATCCGAAAATCTGCAAATGTATTGCTCTGACCACAGGCGGAAGGTATCGTTCACTGACTGGACCACCATTATAATTATAAGGAACCCCTGGACATACAAGTATAACAATAACACAAAACCAAGCACATCAACCAGAATAAAAAATCAACATCAAATTGAAATAGAGTTTATTTACCAACGCAGAACTAATGTCCACTGATCAGCTGAAACCGTTGCGACAGCAAAATTAGAGAAATTGTCTTCAAACGTCCACAGATACAAGTAACAGGAACATGTTACAACAAAAATACGAGTGACTAAGCTTAGATGACTTAATACAAAATCTCAGCAAGCAACTTACAGATAACAATCGGAAATCCTGAGCCAAATCAACGCAGCGACAACGCAGACAGGTCCACAGATCTAAAAGTGTCAACGTTCTTTTTTGGTCCAGCTGAAGCATGATGGGACAATTAGTAACATTATTAAATTGTAAAAATAAAAAAGCTAATACTTACCGCTTATTAGATGTCTCAGATGAAATAAATGTTTGATGAAAAAATATAAGCACAACACGATTAAAAACAAAAACAAAAACACGTCCCGCAGCGGTCTAGGGGGTATAAAAATTATATACTCTAAGCGACGCTAGATCCCGACGAGTCTCCGTAGCTCAATCGGTAGAGCGCTGACATGGCAAGACGAAGGTCTCGGGTTCGAATCTGCTCATGGCCCAAATATTTTTAATGTATTATTTTATTCGGAGCATGACTAAAAGACGAAGTGGAACACTTGTGGAACACTTGTTGAACACGTGTGTTCACCTGGTGTTCCACTGTGCAAAAAAGTGTTTACCATGTGTTCCAAAAGTGTTCAGGTAGCAGAAGATGCTTCAGGATAATACATTGAGAACACTTTCTGTGTTCCAAAAGTGTAAAAATGTGTTCACCCTAACACTTTAAGTGTTCACCCTAAACACTTTCAGTGTTCTCAAAGTGTTATAAAATTTAGAGTGTAAACACAGTTTGTGGCTCACAATACTATAAAGACTATCCTTACAAACTCTCACCTAAACATACATGTATAGACAAGACATATCAACAGTCTTCAGCCTGTCAGCTTTCTCTTTATGGTTTGGAGTTTTTTCTGAGTAGATTTGTAACTTACGCCTATGTCAAGGACTGGGTGGCCGAGTGGTAACGCACTTGCGCTCCGAAGCGAGAGGTTGCGAGTTCGACCCTGGGTCAGGGCGTTAGCAATTTTCTCCCCCCTTTCCTAACCTAGATGGTGGGTTCAAGTGCTAGTCTTTCGGATGAGACGAAAAACAGAGGTCCCTTCATGTACACTACATTGGGGTATGCACGTTAAAGATCCCACGATTGACAAAAGGGTCTTTCCCGGCAAAATTGAATCCCACGATTCGTAACAGCCCAACGAAGCCAAATGAACAATACTTGAACATTAGCGAGAACAAAATGAAAACAAGTGAATCGTTTCCAGAGTAATACGTTCTCATCCTTTCTTTCTATATGTCTCTCTCTCTCTCTGGCTTGGTCTGTCTGTATCTCTTCCCCTCTCTCTCTCTCCCTTTCTCTCTCTCTCTCTCCCTTTCTCTCTCTCTCTATCTCTCTCTCTCTCGTCTCTCTCTTTCTCTCTCTCTATATCTCTCCCCCCTCTCTCTCTGGCTTGGTCTGTCTGTATCTATTCCCCTCTCTCTCCCTTTCTCTCTCTCTCTCTCCCTCTCTCTCTCTCTCCCTTTCTCTCTCTCTCTATCTCTCTCTCTCTCGTCTCTCTTTCTCTCTCTCTTTATCTCTCCCCCTCTCTCTCTCCATCTGAATCTCTCTTACTCTCTCGCAATCCCTCACCCCTCTCTCTCTCTACCTTTCTCTCTCTCTATCTCTCTCTCTCTCTCTCTCTCGTCTCTCTCTTTCTCTCTCTCTTTATCTCTCCCCCCTCTCTCTCTCCATCTGAATCTCTCTTACTCTCTCGCCCTCCCTCACCTCTCTCTCTCTCTCTCTCTCTGCCCCCTCTCTCTCTCTCTCGTCTCTCTCTGCCCCCTCTCTCTGTCTCTCGTCTATCTCTGCCCCCTCTCTCTGTCTCTCGTCTCTCTCTGCCCCCTCTCTCTCTCTCTCGTCTCTCTCTGCCCCCTCTCTCTCTCTCTCTCGTCTCTCTCTGCCCCCTCTCTCTCTCTCTCGTCTCTCTCTGCCCCTCTCTCTCTCTCTCTCGTCTCTCTCTGTCCCCTCTCGCTCTCTCTCGTCTCTCTCTGCCCCCTCTCTCTGTCTTTCGTCTCTCTCTGCCCCCTCTCTCTCTCTCTCGTCTCTCTCTGCCCCCTCTCTCTGTCTTTCGTCTATCTCTGCCCCCTCTCTCTCTCTCTCGTCTCTCTCTGCCCCCTCTCTCTGTCTCTCGTCTCTCTCTGCCCCCTCTCTCTCTCTCTCGTCTCTCTCTGCCCCCTCTCTCTCTCTCTCGTCTCTCTCTGCCCCCTCTCTCTGTCTCTCGTCTCTCTCTGCCCCCTCTCTCTCTCTCTCGTCTCTCTCTGCCCCCTCTCTCTCTCTCTCTCGTCTCTCTCTGCCCCCTCTCTCTCTCTCTCGTCTCTCTCTGCCCCCTCTCTCTCTCTCTCGTCTCTCTTTGCCCCCTCTCTCTGTCCCCCCCTCTCGTTACCCTTCGCTTTCACTTTCTCTCTAGTTTCTCACTTCCCGCCAATCCACCTCTCTCTCTCTCTCTCTCTCTCTCTCTCTCTCTCTCTCTCTCTCTCTCTCTCTCTCTCTCTCTCGTGGCCGTCTCTTTCTCTCTCTCTCTCTCTCTCTCTCTCTCTCCCTCTCTCTCTTGACCGTCTCTTTCTCTCTCTCTCTCTCTTTATCTCTTCCCCCTCACTCTCTCCATCTGAATCTCTCTTACTCTCTCGCCCTCCCTCACCTCTCTCTCTCTCCCTTTCTCTCTCTCTCTCTCTCTCTCTCTCTCTCTCGTCTCTCTCTCCCCCCTCTCTCTGTCCCCCCCCCCCTCTCGTTACCCTTCGCTTTCACTTTCTCTCTAGTTTCTCACTTCCCGCCAATCCACCTCTCTCTCTCTCTCTCTCTCTCTCTCTCTCTCTCTCTCTCTCTCTCTCTCTCGACCGTCTCTTTCTCTCTCTCTCTCTCTCTTTATCTCTTCCCCCTCACTCTCTCCATCTGAATCTCTCTTACTCTCTCGCCCTCCCTCACCTCTCTCTCTCTCCCTTTCTCTCTCTCTCTCTCTCTCTCTCTCTCTCTGTCTCTCTCTGCCCCCTCTCTCTGTCCCCCCCCCCCTCTCGTTACCCTTCGCTTTCACTTTCTCTCTAGTTTCTCACTTCCCGCCAATCCACCTCTCTCTCTCTCTCTCTCTCTCTCTCTCTCTCTCTCTCTCTCTCTCTCTCTCTCTCTCTCTCTCTCTCTCTCTTGACCGTCTCTTTCTCTCTCTCTCTCTCTCTTTATCTCTTCCCCCTCACTCTCTCCATCTGAATCTCTCTTACTCTCTCGCCCTCCCTCACCTCTCTCTCTCTCCCTCTCTCTCTCTCTCTCTCTCTCTCTCTCTCTCTCTCTCTCCTCGTTGTCTCCCCATCCTCCAGCCACAGAAAGCAGACAGGCGTGAGCAGGTAGACGCAGTGACACAGCGACCCACTCACAGATAGAAATGTCCCCCTACAGCTATGCTGAGTGCAGTGTAGCGAAACGCGTGTCCAGCATTTGCCACCGCACCGTGACGCAAGCCTCGACTTGTTCACCTCAAGGGGGGCGGGGGGGGGGGGGAGATAATAAAGAGAGAGAGAGAGAGAGAGAGAGAGAGAGAAGAGAGATAGAGAGAGAGAGAGAGAGAGAGAGAGAGAGAAAGAGAGAGAGGCGTTCGCGCGCGCACACACACACACACACACACCCATACACACACACACACACACTCACCCCCACCCCCCCCCCCCCCCACCAGACACAAACACACACACAGAGGAGACACGAAAAAGACAGACAAAGACACGGCGGCGGGAGGGACAGACGAAGAAAAGCGGGGAGGGAGAATTTCGATCCCCCCGGCCCATACCTGAGTGAATGAAAAAGGTGTGCGTCAACTCGCAACGGAGGAAGGCAGGAGCGAATGGGTGCGTTCTGTTTCGGCGACACCGGTTTTGCAGATATCGGAGGCGGCTACCTTGGGACAGGCAGGTAGCGATAATAGGCCGGTGTGAGTTCTGTACAGGTGTGGCATATCGGACAGAAGTCCGTTTTGTGGTTGGACAGCGAGTGGGACCTTTCGACGTTTGTTCTGCTAGCTCACTCGCACACACGTGTGTCAGAGAGGATTCTGTGTCGATGTGCTGTGACCATTGGTAAAACTATTTCTTTTTATTATTTTGATGGTTTCAATTTTGTTCTCTTTTTGGGGGTATCGCGACTTGGTTCACACTCGCGACCACGCCGGCACTTGTGTTGAATAAGATTCTGTGTTGATGTGGTGAGATTATTGGTAAAACTATTTTATTCATTTATTATTTTGATGGTTTCGATCTCGCCGTCTTGTTTGAGAAATCGCGGCTTGGTACACACTCGCGAACACACCGACACGCGTGTTGAATAAGATTCTGTGTTGATGTGGTGAGATTATTGGTAAAACTATTTTATTCATTTATTATTTTGATGGTTTCGATCTCGCCGTCTTGTTTGAGGAATCGCGGCTTGGTACACACTCGCGAACACACCGACACGCGTGTTGAATAAGATTCTGTGTCGATGTGCTGAGATAACTGGTAAAGCTATTTTAATTGTTTTGATGGTTTCGATCTCGCTGTTCTGTTTGAAGCTTGGTACACACTCCCGCACACGCCGACACGTGCGTTGAACAATATTGTGTGTCCATGTGACGAGATCATTGAAAAAATATTTGATCGTTTTCATGGTTTCGATCTAACTGTCTAGTTAGAGGCATCGCGGCTTGGTACACACTCTCGCACACACGCTGACGCGTGCGCTAAACAAGCTTCTGTGTTGATGTGGTGCTTTAATTATTCGAAGTGGATTCACAGCGCGCGGCGCGTTGTGCAGCGTTGCGATTTACAACGCGCGGTGCTACGAGGAGCGCTCCGATTCACGACGCGCGATGTATTCTGCTGTTTCATTTTCTTCACAATCGCAAAGTTTACAACAGCTACATCTATCTGATCTATTTGAGAAATAAAACTGTCAATAAAACGAAAAACAGAGCTCCATTCTCTCTCTCTCACTCTTTCAACTGAGTTCACCATATATCGCTCCGCCGATGTAAAACGTGCCTAAGTTCCGGCCTTGAATACTTGGCAGTCATTTTTATCACTAGGGGCCTACATGTCATTGCAATGGCTTCTACTATATGGAAAGCAGCTGAGTTTTTAAACTGGGATGACGTTTTTAAACAAGTATCCGAGTACAGTGTCGCAGAACCGCTGTTAATCGGTGTAACACCAGTTAACACTTCAGGAGCCATTTTGGAATTCGCGCATGCGCAGATCGTTTTTTTGTGGGTTTTTTTCCCCGGTTGATTGGTTAACTGGTGTATAGATTCACTTGAGATCATATAATAGAGGTAGGTGCAATCAATTGTTGTTAAAAATGTTGCTGATAATCATACATGTACACAAATAAAGCGCGTCAACAATCTGTGCTGATGAGAGCAATAGCCGCGCTCTGGGAATCTCTGCACAACACGCCGCGCTCTGTGAATCGCTTGCCTTAATTATTGGTAAAACTGGTATTTATATTTTCTTGGTTTTGATCTCGTTCTCTTGTTTGAGGATTCGTAGCTTGGTACATACTGGCGAACACTTCGACGCGTGTGGGGAACAAGAGTCTGTTATGTGCTGTGATCATTAATTATAATAATTTTTTTTCATGTATCAAATAACCAAAGGGAAGTAATCGCTTTTTATGCATACGACATGTTATCTATTATTTATAACCTTTGGTTATTTGATATCTTAACATCACTCTGCCTCATTCTGTTTATTAAGATTCTAATTGTTTTCATGGTTTAGATCTCGCTGTTTTGTTTGAGGAATCGCGGCTTAGTACACACTCGCGAACACACCGACACGCGTGTTGAATAAGATTCTGTGTCGATGTGCTGTCATTTTAGGTAAAACTACAATTAAGTGAGTTGTTTTCATGGTTTCGACTTCGCTGTCTAGTTAGAGGTATCGCGGCCGGCACGGTTGGCCTAGTGGTAAGGCGTCCGCCCCGTGATCGGGAGGTCGTGGGTTCGAACCCCGGCCGGGTCATACCTAAGACTTTAAAAATTGGCAATCTAGTGGCTGCTCCGCCTGGCGTCTGGCATTATGGGGTTAGTGCTAGGAATGGTTGGTCCAGTGTCAGAATAATGTGACTGGGTGAGACATGAAGCCTGTGCTGCAACTTCTGTCTTGTGTGTGGCGCACGTTGTATGTCAAAGCAGCACCGCCCTGATATGGCCCTTCGTGGTCGGCTGGGCGTTAAGCAAAAACAAACAAACAAACAAGAGGTATCGCGGCTTGGTACACACTCGCACACACGCCGACGCGTGTGTGGCACAAGATTATGTTTCCATGTGCTGTCGTTATTGGTAACACTGGTGGTATTTAGATTTTTAGATTTTTGATCTGGCTGTCCGTCGCGATATAACCTTCGTGGTTGAAAACGACGTTAAACACCAAAGAAAGAAAGAAAGATCTGGCTGTCAAGTTAGAGGTGTCGCGGCTTAGTACACACTCGCGCACACTTCGAAGCGTGCGGGGAACAAGATTCTGTGTTGATGAAGTGTTGTGATAATTGGTAATACTGCTGCAGAATTATAGCCTTTTTCTTTTCAGTCGTGTTGTTGTTGACACTTTCACACTTGCACACACGCTGACACATGTGTCGATATATTATGTTCTGTTGATGCGCTGCTTTGTAACTGCCTTTTCCTGTTTCCAATTCGGCGGCTTGATTGCTTGTGTGATCGTTTCTCTCTCGACTTTTTCCTCTTCTTGAGCTTAAAACGGAAAAAGTCCGGGTGACTTCTGTGGCCCTTGTCAATTGATATGTCAATGTTTGGTTATTTTTTTTACCGCGACTGTTTTGAGAAAAGTGTGAAGCACAACACTGACCACTTGAGGAAAAAAAAGACGAAAAAAAAAACGAAAAAAAAATCGAGACACTTGTCGATGAAGAGCTAGATACCTTTCACTTTCGAGTTGAACTCACATTCTCTCAGCTTAGGCCCTCATGTGACAGACTAACGCAAATGATCGTGACTGATTTGGATCCCAAGATTAGTAATTCGAGGATCCATTGTGGTTGTAAGTTTGGAGCTACTCCTATAACAAGGCGTGTGTTTTGATTTGCATTGTGACGATATCAGGCCAGGCTACCACTATGCTCAGTCATTCATAACGCCGTTGGCCTATTCCGCCCAACCCATGCCAGTCACTCAGTGTCTGTCAACACTTTATTCTGCGACGGATTTATTCATTGATCTACTATACGCTAAAGGGTGTGACAGTAGGCTACCTAGTATGCAAGTCAGTGTCTGTGAACGCTACATTCTGAGACGGATGTATTCATTGATCTACGCTAAAGGGTGTCACGTGACAGTCCCGATTTGTGATCGACAGTGTTCGAACTTGTAACTCCAAGCTTAAATTGTAAATAAAAAAACAAAACTCCTGCATTGACTGCAATGCATGTAAAACACTGAATACATCTTCTTCTCTAAAAGTTTGACGGAGTCTACGGAAGAAATTCCCGTTTCTGTGTCAGGGAACGTAACGTTCTACGTGGGATTTATTCAATGCTCTGCACTAAAAGGCGTGTCGTGATCGAGAGTTAAGAACCGAACCAGTGCGTGACACCGGTATGACATTGACAGAACCGAAGTAACAATGGTATAGGTCTACAAGAATCACCGGCAACCAAGTTTAGGGAAGATTCTAATACAAGTAACTGTGAAAACTCTGACCAAATTTTCTCCTGAAAGCTTGAATAAGGCGACTAGAAAACTCCAGTTTTGGTATCAAAGCACGCTGACTTCGAAGAGCGGGTTAAGTCTTTGATCTTCGCTAAAGAGCGTGTCAGTTTCGATTCGTGATCGACAGGTAGGCTCAGAATCACCTGTTCGAACCAGACCGAAGTGCACCAACCTGGAATTGAAAGAAAGAAAAGATAACACTGAATCGGCAGCAGGGTCAGGAGTATAACACGCCAATCATAACACAAGAAAGATTCATTATGTGAGCGTTTAATCATTTGCAGACAAAACAAAACAGTTACTTGGTACGTCGACCAGCTCGTCTCAGTTTGTTTGTTTGTTTGTTTGTTTGCTTAACGCCCAGCCGACCACGAAGGGCCATATCAGGGCGGTGCTGCTTTGACATATAACGTGCGCCACACACAAGACAGAAGTCGCAGCACAGGCTTCATGTCTCACCCAGTCACATTATTCTGACACCGGACCAGCCAGTCCTAGCACTAACCCCATAATGCCAGACGCCAGGCGGAGCAGCCACTAGATTGCCAATTTTAAAGTCTTGGGTATGACCCGGCCGGGGTTCGAACCCACGACCTCCCGCTCACGGGGCGGACGCCTTACCACTAGGCCAACCGTGCCGGTCGTTTAATCATTTGCGTTACTTGGTACGTCGACCAGCTCGTCTCAGTTGTTGCCGGACACTTACAGTAGTGTACGTTAAACTCTGACGACATTATTTGCTCTTGAAGTTTGACACGCGACTCGACTGAAATATCCTGTTTTGAGACATTATTGATTTTTTCCCTTTCCTTATCAGCAGATAAACCGGTTTTGTACTCGCGTATGTGAATACGTAATCAACATCAATGTCCTCATGATTTTATTCATAGGCTGAAACTGTAAGCTGACATGTTTTGATCATTATTTGGAGGAAAGTGCCAGAGAGACAGACAAGCGCACCTTTGATGATATTTTAGCGTCCAATTTCACCGTGTTTTTGTTTGTTTGATTTTGTGTGTGGCTTCCTTGCTATAGAAACTGACAGCTGACAGGGATGTTATTTACGACATGTTACACTACTGTTTGACAACCCGGTAGGTAATTCAATCTGTAATTTCACTCGCACACACAGTGCTGAAACCGGAGTCATTTTCAAAAGAATATTATACACAGTATTGCTGTGCTTGTGTGTATGTTCTCACCAGGTAGTAGATTGACAAGTCCCTGCTCACACAGGTGAAAACCAGAGTCATTTTCATTTGGATATAATATATGTATTATTGCTGTGCCTTGATGTTCTAGTAAACTCACAGATCTCTGCTCATACAGGCTGAAAACAGCGGAGTCCCTTTCATATATATATACAGACATCTTTCAGTTAAATTGGGCTTTCGTGCGGTATGTCTAAAGACTACGCGACCACACGCGACCGAGCTAAAGCATATACAGGAAATACTTTTGTTGTTCTAGTATATTTGCAGTATTTGCTAACGTTGTACAAAGTTTTAAGTCATAAAAGTAAAAAAATAAGGGAGTTTTGATGCATTTTTGAAGAGCTATCAAGCAAAGTTTTTTTTGATCTAGGTAGAACTTTCACAGGTCTGGACCGACACACAATTTTCTTCTGCTACTATGTCGAATTTGGGACTGCTGCTTATCAGAAAATGCACAGAGACTGTTCCGTTTTGCCAGGCAAATAAGCCCTTCGGCGTTATCTACGAAGTGAAATTTGGATTGCAGCACAGTTTCGTTTTGCTGTTGGCAAATAAGTTGCTTGGCGTTATCTACCAAGTGAAAGACGTTTGGATCGAAGAATATTAAAGGTGTATTTCGTTTTGCTATTGGTAAATGAGTCTTTTGGCGTTATCAACAAAGGGTATAAAGTTTGGATAGCATAATATTCGAAGACGGGTTCGTTTTGCTATAGGCAGATACGTGGCTTTGCGTTATCAACGAAGTGTTATTTGGATTGAAGCGTGGTTTCCTTTTCCTATACTCGAATAAATCACTTCGCGTTCTCAGAAAAGTTTGGATTGCAGAATATTCAAGGACTATTTTGCATTGCTGTGGGAAGATACATTCTTTGGCGTTATCAACAAAGTGAAAGTTGGATCGCAGAATGCACGAATACAGATCCGTGTTGCCAGGCAAACACATTATTTGGTGTTAACAATGAGGCCTGGATTTAGGAATGTTCGGAGACCGTTTCGTTTTGCTAGGCAAATATATCTTTTGGCGTTGTGAAGCTAGCTGAACTTTCCGATACAGAAGGCACGGCTCTTCTCGTGCAAACAATTAGACTCAGTCACCATCTCGACGATAAGCATTGTTTAACGCCATCACGGTAAAACCATTAGGGTCACCATCTTCAATCTGGCCTGTGACGGGCGCAGTGGCGTGGTGGTAAGACGTCGGCCTCCTAATCGGGAGGTCGTGAGTTCGAATCCCGGTCGCTGCCGTCTGGTGGGTTAAGAGTGGAGATTTTTCCGATCTCCCAGGTCAACTTATGTGCAGACCTGCTTAGTGACTTAACCCCCTTCGTGTGTACACGCAAGCACAAGACCAAGTGCGCACGGAAAAGATCCTGTAATCCATGTCAGAGTTCGGTGGGTTATAGGAACACGAAAATACCCAGCATGCCTCTCTCGAAATCGGCGTATGCTGCCTGAATGGCGGGGTAAAAACGGTCATACACGTAAAAGTCCACTCGTGCTAAAAACATGAGTGAACGTGGGAGTCCAAGCCCATGAACGAAGAGGAAGAAGAAGAACCTGGCCAGGCTCGCAACACGGGATAAGATCATCCCTCTACTGGGACAAATACGAAAACCCAACAGCCTTGGGGCTCTCGGTGCACAGTGCCCACATTTTTGGATGATTTCATTTCTTAAACGGACACTGGTGGCAGTTATTCTGCAATATTAACTCGTTAAAGTATTCCCGCCGCTCCGGACAGCCAGACAGCCTCCAGGTTGTCCATGTTTGATATTAATGTGACCCTCCACCACGGAATGAGTCACATGTCACCTTTGCATGATTTCCATATTTTTTACATTTTCCTAAAGAGTGTTTTATGTTCTACCCAGTGGTGAAAACCGTTTTAGAAAAGAGCGAAAACTGTTTGAGTTATAAGCCTGTGACTAAGGTGACCCTCACACTGTTACCAGACACCCCCGGACTTATATTAAGCCTAGCGCAGAACCGCGCGAGGTGACATGCGACTCATTCCGTGGTGGAGGGTCACATTTGTTCAAGTGGAGGTATCGTCTTACCCATTTCTCAAGTTTGAGATAAGATAATAAAGTTGATTTGATATGATTACATTTTATCTTGTACATTTTTATTGTAAGGAACTGGCCAGCTATGAAATGGTGAGCCAACCCGTTTTCACATAAAAAAAAACCTCTTCCTTTAAGAGACAATTTTCGTTTTGATGTAAGCAAATACAACAAATCTGTTGGCCAGATCAACGCAGTGAAGTTTGGTTTGCTGATGACAGAATATCTGTGTGCAGAGTGAATCCAGTCCAAACCTGTTCCCTGGCAACCAACTCACACTTTTTTGGCAAAGATTTTCGTGGTAGGAATTGACGAACCGACCCCAGTGGCTTCTCTGTGTTTTTGTGTGTGGGCTTCCACGCGAGCCAAAATAAATCAAACTCGGACCTTCAACATGGAAAGCAGAACTTTTGGCGGGAGGTGGAATTCTCTGGGATTTACTGTGATATTGGTGGTGATTTCGTGTTTTTCTACACTGCCCAAGACGGCTGCTCAAGGTAAGTGATATTTGACCAGGTCCTTCTTTCTTTGTTTTGTGTTTTGTTGGACTTTGTATGGCTTTGT